>NW_027478300.1:0-34307 GCF_051020975.1 Osmia lignaria lignaria | reverse complement strand
ACCGGCGCTGATATCGTCAAAGCCTCGACGGAGATGGGCTATTTGGGTGCGATATAGTGCAGAACAACACAAACCGGAGCAAAATCGTGCAAGGGAGTGCGTTTTCAGCGAGAAATGGGTCAAATCGGGCTGTAATTGTTAAACCGTCACTGATATCGTCAAACTCTCGAAGGAAATGAGCTATTTGGGTCCGAGATAGTGCAAAACGACCCAAACCGGAGCAAAATCGTGCAAGGGAGTGCGATTTCCACGAGAAATGGGTCAAATCGGGCTGTAAATGTTGAACCGTCACTGATATGGTCAAACTCTCGACGGAAATGTGCTATTTGGGTCCGATACAGTGCAGAACGGGACAAACCGAAGCAAAATCGTGCAAGCAAGTGCGTTTACAGCGAGAAATGTGTCAAATCGGGCTGTGATTGTCAAACCGACACTGATATCGTCAAAGTCTCGACGGAGATGTGATATATAGGTGCGATATAGTGCAGAACGACCCAAACCGGAGCAAAATCGTGCAAGGGAGTGTGTTTTCAGCGAGAAATGCGTCAAATCGGGCTGTAATTGTTGAACCGTCGCTGATATCGTCAAAGTCCCGACGAAAATGTGCTAATTGGGTCCGATATAGTACAGAACAACACAAACCGGAGCAAAATCGTGCAAGCGAGTGCGTTTTCAGCGAGAAATGGGACAAATCGGGGTGTAATTCTTGAACCGTCACTGATATCGTCAAAGTCTCGACGGAAATGAGCTGTTTGGGTCCGATGTAGGTCAGAACGACACAAACCGGAGCAAAATCGTACAAGGGAGTGCGTTTTCAGCGAGAAATGCCACAAATCGGGCTGTAATTGTTAAACCGTCACTAATATCCTCAAACTCTCGAAGGAAATGAGCTATTTGGGTCCGAAATAGTGCAAAACGACACAAACCGGAGCAAAATCGTACAAGGGAGTGCGTCTTTAGCGAGAAATGTGCCAAATCGGGCTGTCATTGTTAAACGGTCACTGATATTGTCAAACTCTGAACGGAAATGAGCTATTTGGGTCCGAAATAGTGTAAAACGACACAAACCGGAGCAAAATCGTACAATGGTGTGCGTTTTCAGCGAGAAATGGGTCAAATCGGGCTGTAATTGTTCAACCATCACTGATCTCGCCAAACTCGGGACGGAAATGTGCTATTTGGGTCCGATTTAGTGCAGAACGACACAAACCGGAGCAAAATCGTACAAGGGAGTGCGTTTTCAGCGAGAAATGGGTCAAATCGGGCTGTAATTGTTTAACCGACACTGATATCGTCAAAGTCTCGACGGAAATGAGCTATTTGGGTCCGATGTAGGTCAGAACGACACAAACCGGAGCAAAATCGTACAAGGGAGTGCGTTTACAGCGAGAAATGGGTCAAATCGGGCTGTAATTGTTGAACCGTCGTTGAGATCGTCAAACCCCCGACGGGGATGTGCTATATGGGTGCGATATAGTGCAGAACGACCCAAACCGGAGGAAAATCGTGCAAGGGTGTGCGCTTTCAGCGAGAAATGGGACAAATCGGGGTGTAATTGTTGAACCGTCACTGATATCGCCAAAGTCTCGACGGAAATGAGCTATTTGGGTCCGAAATGGTGCAAAACGACACAAACCGGAGCAAAATCGTGCAAGGGAGTGCGTTTTCAGCGAGAAATGTGTCAAATCGGGCTGTAATGGTTGAACCGGCGCTGATATCGTCAAAGCCTCGACGGAGATGGGCTATTTGGGTGCGATATAGTGCAGAACAACACAAACCGGAGCAAAATCGTGCAAGGGAGTGCGTTTTCAGCGAGAAATGGGTCAAATCGGGCTGTAATTGTTAAACCGTCACTGATATCGTCAAACTCTCGAAGGAAATGAGCTATTTGGGTCCGAGATAGTGCAAAACGACCCAAACCGGAGCAAAATCGTGCAAGGGAGTGCGATTTCCACGAGAAATGGGTCAAATCGGGCTGTAAATGTTGAACCGTCACTGATATGGTCAAACTCTCGACGGAAATGTGCTATTTGGGTCCGATACAGTGCAGAACGGGACAAACCGAAGCAAAATCGTGCAAGCAAGTGCGTTTACAGCGAGAAATGTGTCAAATCGGGCTGTGATTGTCAAACCGACACTGATATCGTCAAAGTCTCGACGAAAGTGTGCTAATTGGGTCCGATATAGTACAGAACAACACAAACCGGAGCAAAATCGTGCAAGGGAGTGCGTTTTCAGCGAGAAATGGGACAAATCGGGGTGTAATTGTTGAACCGTCGCTGATATCGTCAAACTCTCGAGGGGAATGTGCTATATGGGTGCGATATAGTGCAGAACGACCCAAACCGGAGCAAATTCGGGCAAGGGAGTGCGTTTACAGCGAGAAATGGGTCAAATGGGGCTGTGATTGTTGAACCGTCCGTTGAGATCGTCAAACTCCCGACGGAGATGTGATATATAGGTGCGATTATAGTGCAGAACGACCCAAACCGGAGCAAAATCGTGCAAGGGAGTGTGTTTCAGCGAGAAATGCGTCAAATCGGGCTGTAATTGTTGAACCGTCGCTGATATCGTCAAAGTCCCGACGAAAATGTGCTAATTGGGTCCGATATAGTACAGAACAACACAAACCGGAGCAAAATCGTGCAAGCGAGTGCGTTTTCAGCGAGAAATGGGACAAATCGGGGTGTAATTCTTGAACCGTCACTGATATCGTCAAAGTCTCGACGGAAATGAGCTGTTTGGGTCCGATGTAGGTCAGAACGACACAAACCGGAGCAAAATCGTACAAGGGAGTGCGTTTTTCAGCGAGAAATGCCACAAATCGGGCTGTAATTGTTAAACCGTCACTAATATCCTCAAACTCTCGAAGGAAATGAGCTATTTGGGTCCGAAATAAGTGCAAAACGGACACAAACCGGAGCAAAATCGTACATGGGAGTGCGTCTTTAGCGAGAAATGTGCCAAATCGGGCTTCATTGTTAAACGGTCACTGTATTGTCAAACTCTGAACGGAAATGAGCTATTTGGGTCCGAAATAGGTGTAAAACGACACAAACCGGAGCAAAATCGTACAATGGTGTGCGTTTTCAGCGAGAAATGGGTCAAATCGGGCTGTAATTGTTCAACCATCACTGATCTCGCCAAACTCGGACGGAATGTGCTATTTGGGTCCGATTTAGTGCAGAACGACACAAACCGGAGCAAATCGTACAAGGGAGTGCGTTTTCAGCGAGAAATGGGTCAAATCGGGCTGTAATTGTTTAACCGACACTGATATCGTCAAAGTCTCGACGGAAATGAGCTATTTGGGTCCGATGTAGGTCAGAACGACACAAACCGGAGCAAAATCGTACAAGGGAGTGCGTTTACAGCGAGAAATGGGTCAAATCGGGCTGTAATTGTTGAACCGTCGTTGAGATCGTCAACCCCCGACGGGGATGTGCTATATGGGGTGCGATATAGTGCAGAACGACCCAAACCGGAGGAAAATCGTGCAAGGGTGTGCGCTTTCAGCGAGAAATGGGACAAATCGGGGTGTAATTGTTGAACCGTCACTGATATCGCCAAAGTCTAGACGGAAATGAGCTATTTGGGTCCGAAATGGTGCAAAACGACACAACCGGAGCAAAATCGTACAAGGGAGTGCGTTTTAGCGAGAAATGTGTCAAATCGGGCTGTAAATCTTAAACGGTCCAGTGATATTGTCAACCTCTGGACGGATATGTGCTATTTGGGTTCGAAATAGTGTAAAACGACACAAACCGGAGCAAAATCGTGCAAGGAAATGCGTTTACAGCGAGAAATGGGTCAAATCGGGCTGTAATTGTTAAACCGTCCCTGATATCTTCAAACGCTTGAAGGAAATGAGCTATTTGGGTCCGAAATAGTGCAAACGACCCAAACCGGCGCAAAATCGTGCAAGGGAGTACGTTTACAGCGAGAAATGGGTCAGATCGGGCTGTAATTGTTGAACCGTCACTGATATCGTCAAAGTCTCGACGCAGATGTGCTATTTGGGTGCGATATAGTGCAGACCGATACAAACCGGAACAAAATCGTGCAAGGGAGTGCGTTTTCGGCGAGAAATGTGTCAAATCAGGCTGTAATTGTCAAACCGACACTGATATCGTCAATGTCTCGACGGAAATGTGCTATTTGGGTCCGATATAGTGCAGAACAACACAAACCGTATCAAAATCGTGCAAAGGAGTGCGTTTTCAGCGAGAAATGGGACAAATCGGGCTGTAATTGTTAAACCGTGGCTGATATCGTCAAACTCTCGACGGAAATGTGCTATTTGGGTACGATATAGTGCAGAACGACACAAACCGAAGCAAAATGGTGCAAGGGAGTGCGTTTTCAGCGAGGAATGGGTCAAATCGAGCTGTAATTGTTGAACCGTGGCTGATATCGTCAAACTCTCGACGGAAATGTGCTATTTGGGTCCGATATAGTGCAGAACGACACAAACCGGAGCATAATCCTGCAAGGAAGTGCGTTTACAGCGAGAAAGGGGACAAATCGGGCTGTAACTGTTAAACCGTCCCTGAAATCGTCAACTCTCGATGGAAATGAGCTATTTGGGTCCGAAATAGTGCAAAACGACACAAACCGGAGCTAAATCGTATAAGGGAGTGCATTTTTAGCGAGAAATGTTTCAAATTGGGCTGTAATTGTTAAACCGACACTGATATCGTCTGACACTGGACGGAAATGTGCTATTTGGATCCGATATAGTGCAGAACAACACAAACCGGCGCAAAATTGATCAAGGAAGTACGTTTACAGCGACAAGTGGGTCAAATCGGGCTGTAATTGTTAAACCGTTACAGATATCGTGAAACTCTCGATGGAAATGTGCTATATAGGTCTGATATATTGCAGATCGTCACAAACCGGAGCAAAATCGTTCCAGGGAGTGCGTTTTCAGCGAGAAATGGGTCAAATCGGGCTGTGATTGTTAAACCGTCACTGATATCGTCAAACTCTCGACGGAAATGTGCTATTTGGGTACGATATAGTGCAGAACGACACAAACCGGAGCAAAATCGTGCAAGGGAGTGCGTTTTCAGCGAGAAATGGGTCAAATCGGGCTGTAATTGTTGAACCGTCGCTGATATCGTCAAAGTCTCGACGCAGATGTGCTATTTGGGTGCGATATAGTGCAGACCGATACAAACCGGAACAAAATCGTGCAAGGGAGTGCGTTTTCAGCGAGAAATGTGTCAAATCAGGCTGTAATTGTTAAACCGACACTGATATCGTCAATGTCTCGACGGAAACGGGCTATTTGGGTCCGATATAGTGCAGAACACCACAAACCGCAGCAATAATCGTGCAAAGGAGTGCGTTTTCAGCGAGAAATGGGGCAGATCGGGCTGTAATTGTTGAACCGTCGCTGATATCGTCAAAGTCTCGACGCAGATGTGCTATTTGGGTGCGATATAGTGCAGACCGATACAAACCGGAACAAAATCGTGCAAGGGAGTGCGTTTTCAGCGAGAAATGTGTCAAATCAGGCTGTAATTGTTAAACCGACACTGATATCGTCAATGTCTCGACGGAAACGGGCTATTTGGGTCCGATATAGTGCAGAACACCACAAACCGCAGCAAATCGTGCAAAGGAGTGCGTTTTCAGCGAGAAATGGGGCAGATCGGGCCGTAATTGTTTGAACCGTCGCTGATATCGTCAAACTCTCGACGGAAATGTGCTATTTGGGTACGATATATGCAGAACGACACAACCCGAAGCAAAATCGTGCAAGGGAGTGCGTTTTCTGCGAGGAATGTGTCAAATCGGGCTGTAATTGTTAAACCGTCACTGCTATCGTCAAACTCTCGACGGAAGTGTGCTATTTGGGTACGATATAGTGCAGAACGACACAAAACGAAGCAAAATCGTGCAAGGGAGTGCGTTTTCAGCGAGGAATGGGTCAAATCGGCTGTAATTGTTAAACCGTGGCTGATATCGTCAAACTCTCGATGGAAATGTGCTATTTGCGTCCGATATAGTGCAGGACGACACAAACCGGAGCAAAATCGTGCAAGGGAGTGCATTTTAGCGAGAAATGTTTTCAAATTGGGCTGTAATTGTTAAACCCACACTGATATCGTCGAACACTGGACGGAAATGTGCTACTTGGATCCGATATAGTGCAGAACAACACAAACCGGCGCAAAATTGATCAAGGAAGTACGTTTACAGCGAGAAATGGGTCAAATCGGGCTGTAATTGTTAAACCGTCACAGATATCGTGAAACTCTCGATGGAAATGTGCTATATAGGTCTGATATATTGCAGAACGTCACAAACCGGAGCAAAATCGTTCAAGGGAGTGCGTTTTCAGCGAGAAATGGGTCAAATCGGGCTGTGATTGTTAAACCGTCACTGATATCGTCAAACTCTCGACGGAAATGTGCTATTTGGGTACGATATAGTGCAGAACGACCCAAACCGGAGCGAAATCGTGCAAGGGAGTGCGCTTTCAGCGAGAAATGGGTCAAATCGGGCTGTAATTGTTGAAACGTCGCTGATGTCATCAAAGTCTCGACGAAATGTGCTACTTGCGTCCGATATAGTACAGAACAACACAAACCGGAACAAACTCGTTTCAAGGAAGTGCGTTTACAGGAAGAAATGGGACAAATCGGGATGTAATTGCTGAACCGTCGCTGATATCGTCAAACTCTCGACGGAAATGTGCTATTTGGGTCCGATATAATGCAGAGCAACACAGACCGGAGCAAAATTGTGCAAGGGAGTGCGTTTTCAGGGAGAAATGTGTCAAATCCGGCTGTAATTGTTAAACCGTCACTGATATCGTCAAACTCTCGACGGAAATGTGCTATTTGGGTACGATATAGTGCAGAACGACACAAACCGGAGCAAAATCGTGCAAGGGAGTGCGTTTTCAGCGAGAAATGTGTCAAATCGGGCTGTGATTGTTGAACCGTCGCTGATATCGTCTAACTCTCGACGGAAATGTGCTATATGGGTCCGATATCGTGCAGAACGACCCAATCCGGAGCCAAATCGTGCAAGGGAGTGCGTTTTCAGCGAAAAATGTGTCAAATCGGGCTGTAATTGTAAAACCGTCACTCATATCGTCAAACTCTCGACGGAAATGTGCTATTTGGGTACGGTACAGTGCAGACCGATACAAACCGGAATAAAATCGTGCAAGGGAGTGCGTTTTCAGCGCAAATGGGTCAAATCAGGCTGTAATTGTTAAACCGACACTGATATCGTCAAACTCTCGACGGAAATGTCCTATTTGGGACCGATATAGTGCAGAACGACACAAACCGGAGCAAAATCGTGCAAGGGAGTGCGTTTTCAGCGAAAAATGTGTCAAATCGGGCTGTAATTGTAAAACCGTCACTCATATCGTCAAACTCTCGACGGAAATGTGCTATTTGGGTACGGTACAGTGCAGACCGATACAAACCGGAATAAAATCGTGCAAGGGAGTGCGTTTTCAGCGCAAATGGGTCAAATCAGGCTGTAATTGTTAAACCGACACTGATATCGTCAAACTCTCGACGGAAATGTCCTATTTGGGACCGATATAGTGCAGAACGACACAAACCGGAGCAAAATCGTGCAAGGGAGTGCGATTTCCGCGAGAAATGGTTCAAATCGGGCTGTAAATGTTGAACCGTCACTAATATCGTCAAACTGTCGAGGGAAATGTGCTATTTGGGTCGGATATAGGTCAGAACGACACAAACCGGAGCAACATCGTACAAGGGAGTGCGTTTTCAGCGAGGAATGCGCCAAATCGGGCTGTACTTGTTGAACCGTCGCTGACATCGTCAAACTCTCGACGGGAATGTGCTACTTGGGTCCGAAATAGTGCAAAACGACACAAACAGGTGTTACGTCCCGGCGGAAGATTTGAAATTTATCCGCCTTGCGTCCCTTATCAAGCCCTTTTGGGTTACGAGATTTCCTCATGTATGGGGCGTATGGGCGGGTGTTTCGTTTTTCCGCCAACCTTTTCATTCCTCCTCGACCTTGTACATTCTTGTCAAGCCTTTCGAGGTTACGAGAATTTCTCATGCAGGGATGTACAGGGGAGAGTTTGAGTTTAATTCCTTTCTATTTTTGACTTCCTCTATCGCTTTCTCTTCTTTACCTGCTCTACCCTGGAATCGTGTATCTCGTCAAGCTCTTTCGAGGGTTACGAGAATTCCTCATGCGAGGTATACGCGGAAAGGTCGTTCCTATTTTCTACTTTTCAATAGTTTACGTGACCCTCCTTGAAACTATCGTCGCCAGCTATTGTAATAAGAAGTTAATACGCACAAAAACTCGGGTTAGCTCGAGTGAGAGAGAGAGAGAGCCGTAGCAATAACACCAGCGCTACGCAGTTAGCCAGTGCTTCGCATTTCGGGAATTTCCCTTGGTAACTGCGTAGAAACGGGAAAATCGTAATAACTCTTTTGTTAGAAACCTCTTTCTCACTCTGTTGCACGAAGCGTCAGCCGGTCCAACAAGGATCATCGCTACCTGATTGTAATAATAGTATGAGAGAGAGAATGGATGAAACAAATTTAAACAATGAAAGTAAGAATTGAGAACCCTTACGAAAGCGAACGTCGCGAACGTTCGACCGCCGTTCGAAAATCAAGGGTCGTTCGAAGCAATAAACGCTATTGTATCGGAATTCTAAGAACTGCCTAGCGATAACGGCAAATTTTGAACAAAGGAACGTTCTCGAAGGAACGTTCGCCAGATCTAGAATTGTTTAAAAATTTATGAAATGCGAAATACCGAATATATCGAGGCGATAGTTTTAATGCGCGATAGATTGCATAATACGCCACGGCGTTACAACCACCGTAAGCGCATCATCCGCTGTTAAACATATAAAATCATACTGTTTTATTGCAAATCGGGATGAATAATTTCGATCACAATATACGAATGACGGTTTCCTATCAAACCCGATATTTCACTTTTAATCTACATTTCAATATCAAATCTCAAGTTGCATTTCAATTAAACTAATAGTTACATCTCGAATAAATGCCGTTAATTAATTATATGTATAAAGAGAAATACTGCGTAGTTTCTGGAAACCGTTGAAACTATCATGGCAACGAGTGAGAAAAGGAAGGAACACCAAAGAAAGGGGATGAAAGATCTTCGTCTAGCTCGCGCGTCTTAGTCAATCACCGGGCACGCGACACTTCCGAAAACGGGCTACGATTCGCCAAACCGTCCCCTCCAAGGACGATGTTCGCGCGACGGGCCCTTCGGCCGTCGATCGCGCACGAAATTTGTCACTCTTGATCGATCAATCGTAAGTACGTGATCGGGAGCCCGTGTGTCCGAGAGACAGAGTTATTCGGAAATTCGCGATATTTTCTCTGCGGTAAAGTCCTCAGCGTAGCGAGGCAGAGTGCCGTGCGAGTTAAAATAATCGGTATTCTGAATAAGGACTCACAGACGCGCACGTAAAATCTTCCTTCTACCTAAATTTCTATCTTTTCTTTCCGATTTTAAATCGTTTGCTCGCGTAGTTCTTCGTACTAACTTCACCCCGCGTAATTATATTCGTTGTAATCGTAATTAATCGTAAATCGTTAGTCGTTTGTCTCTCGTCGACGTACTCGTCCGTAATAATCCGTTTCTCGCCGCGACAAGTGCAGTGATCGACGATCTTACCGTTTCTTTGGTGTTCCAGATCATCGAGCGATTACACCAAAACTAGCAAGCGAATTACCTTGTATTTTATTGTACACCGTAACGGTAAGTCGTTTCAGTTACATTTTTCGATCACGACGTTATTCAATTGGCAAAACGGGCGATCTGGTCCAGCCCTTCAAGGTTACGAGAATTCCTCAGGTCAGATCGTTCCACCGTACGAGGTATTGATATCATCCAATATTAAATACTATTTTCGGTTATTACAATTTCGCAATTCCAGTCTCTTTCCATCATCCGAAGGGCACCTTAGTCCAGCTCTTTCGAGAGTTCCGAGAATTTCTCAGGCTGGGGTGTACCGCAGGCGGAAACCGCCAATCGTATAGTTAACTTCGGAGAGCGAAATTGTTATAATCATTTTTACACGCCCGGTAGTATACTCGTCGGTTTCAAATGTGATATCAGAGTGTTTTATATTCATATATATATATATATACCTTGTTAACTAATCTTAAGCATCTTTACATTTGTTCACATTTTTGCAGAACTGGTAATTTTCAATTTAACCAAATTTCTAAATTATTGAACTCATAATTTTGGCAGTTATCTGATTTTCATTCACGATTAAACCAGTTTCATTTAGTTAAACAGTTTCCTTTTATTTCGAACACACCTCACACGTTTCAGTTGAAACACGCCTACCAACATACCCAGATTCAAGGAGGGTCCCGTACGGGACCAAGCGCTGAACGAACCCAACGAAAGGCTAATAATTATAATCTTTTAATATCTTATCAATTTTGTCTTTCGTCTTTTAATTTGTCGAGAGCGTTAATACGCTCGAGACTGGTGGCAGCGATACCAACCATCGCGCTAAAATAGGGAAGCAGGAATTAGGGGTTGAATTCCAACCAATTAATTGAAATTTAAACTACCTAAAAATCCACTAATTAATGATTCTTTCCTTTTTTACGTTGCGCGCCGTCGTTCGCGCGCAACGTAACACAGGAGCAAAATCGTACAAGGGAGTGCGTTTTCAGCGAGAAATGGGTCAAATCGGGCAGTGATGTTTAACCGCCACTGATATCGTCAAACTCTCGACGGAAATGTGCTATTTGGGTACGATATAGTGCAGAACGACACAAACGGAGCAAATTCGTGCAAGGGCGTACGTTTTCAGCGAGAAATGCGTCAAATTGGGCTGTAATGTTAAACCGACACTAATATCGTCAAACCCTCGACGGAAATGTGCTATTTGGGCACGATATACTGCAGAACGACACAAACCGGAGCAAAATCGTGCAAGGAGTGCGATTTCCGCGAGAAATGGGACAAATCGGGCTGTAATGTTGAACCGTCACTGATATCGTCAAACTCTCGACCGGAAATGTGCTATTTGGATCCGATATAGGTCAGAACGACACAAACCGGAGCAAAATCGTACGAGGGAGTGCGTTTTCAGCGAGAAATACGTGAAATCGGGCTGTAGTTGTTAAACCGCCACTGATATCGTCAAACTCTCGACTGGAAATGTGCTATTTGGGTACGATATAGTGCAGAAGCTCACAATCCGAGCAAAATCGTGAAAGGGAGTGCGTTTTCAGCGAGAAATGTGTTCAATCGGGCTGTAATTGTTAAACCGTCACTGATATCGTCAAAGTGTCGACGTAAATGCGCTATTTGGGTTCGATATAGTGCAGAACAACACAAACCGGAGCAAAATCGTGCAAGGGGTGCGTTTTCAGCGAGAAAGGGTCAAATCGGGCTGTAATTGTTGAACCGTGGCTGATATCGTCAAACTCGAGACGGAAATGTGCTATTTGGGTCCGATATAGTGCAGAACGACACAAACCGAAGCAAATCGTGCAACGGAGTACGTTTTCTGCGAAAAATGTGTCAAATCAGGCTGTAATTGTTGAACCGTCGCTGATATCGTCAAACTCTCGACGGAAATGGGCTATTTGTGTCCGATATAGTGCAGAACGACACAAACCGGAGCAAAATCGTTCAAGGCAGTGCGTTTACAGCGAGAAATGGGTCAAATCGTGCTGTAATTGTTAAACCGTCACTGATATCGTCAAACTCTCGACGGAAATGGGCTATTTGTGTCCGATATAGTGCAGAACGACACAAACCGGAGCAGAATCGTTCAAGGGAGTGCGTTTTCAGCGAGAAATGGGTCAAATCGGGCTGTGATTGTTAAACCGTTACTGATATCCTCAATGTCTCGACGGAAATGTGCTTCTTGGATCCGATATAGGTCAGGACGACACGAACCGGAGCGAAATTGTGCAAGGGAGCGCGTTTCCAGCGAGAAATGGGTCAAACCGGGCTGTAATTGTTGAACCGTCACTGATATCGTCAAAGTCTCGACGGAGATGTGCTATTTGGTTGCGATATAGTGCAGAACAACACAAACCGGAGCAAAATCGTGCAAGGGAGAGCGTTTTCAGCGAGAAATGTGTCAAATCGGGCTGTAATTGTTAAACCGTCACTGATATCGTCAAACTCTCGACGGAAATGTGCTATTTGGGTACGATACAGTGCAGACCGATACAAACCGGAACAAAATCGTGCAAGGGAGTGCGTTTTCAGCGAGAAATGGGTCAAATCAGGCTGTAATTGTCAAACCGTCATTGATATCGTCAACTCTCGACGGAAATGTCCTGTTTGGATCCGATATAGTGCAGAACGAGAAAAACCGAAGCAAAATCGTGCAAGGAAGTGCGTTTACAGCGAGAAATGGGTCAAATCGGGCTGTAATTGTTAAACCGTCACTGATATCGTCAAACTCTCGACGGAAATGTGCTATTTGGTTACGATGTAGTGCAGAACGACACAAACCGGAGCAAAATCGTGCAAGGAAGTGCGTTTTCAGCGAGAAATGGGTCAAATCGGGCTGTAATTGTTGAACCGTCACTGATATCGTCAAAGTCTCGACGGAGATGTGCTATTTGGTTGCGATATAGTGCAGAACAACACAAACCGGAGCAAAATCGTGCAAGGGAGAGCGTTTTCAGCGAGAAATGTGTCAAATCGGGCTGTAATTGTTAAACCGTCACTGATATCGTCAAACTCTCGACGGAAATGTGCTATTTGGGTACGATACAGTGCAGACCGATACAAACCGGAACAAAATCGTGCAAGGGAGTGCGTTTTCAGCGAGAAATGGGTCAAATCAGGCTGTAATTGTTAAACCGTCATTGATATCGTCAACTCTCGACGGAAATGTCCTATTTGGATCCGATATAGTGCAGAACGAGACAAACCGAAGCAAAATCGTGCAAGGAAGTGCGTTTACAGCGAGAAATGGGTCAAATCGGGCTGTAATTGTTAAACCGTCACCGATATCGTCAAACTCTCGACGGAAATGTGCTATTTGGTTACAATGTAGTGCAGAACGACACAAACCGGAGCAAAATCGTGCAAGGAAGTGCGTTTTCAGCGAGAAATGGGTCAAATCGGGCTGTAATTGTTGAACCGTCGCTGATATCGTCAAACTCTCGACGGAAATGTGCTATTTGGTTACGATGTAGTGCAGAACGACACAAACCGGAGCAAAATCGTGCAAGGAAGTGCGTTTTCAGCGAGAAATGGGTCAAATCGGGCTGTAATTGTTGAACCGTCGCTGATATCGTCAAACTCTCGACGGAAATGTGCTATTTGGATACGATATATTGCAGGACGACACAATCCAGAGCGAAATCGTGCAAGGAAGTGCGTTTTCAGCGAGAAATGGGTCAAATCGGGCTGTAATTGTTGAACCGTCGCTGATATCGTCAAACTCTCGACGGAAATGTGCTATTTGGATACGATATATTGCAGAACGACACAATCCAGAGCGAAATCGTGCAAGGGAGTGCGTTTTCAGCGAGAAATGGGTCAAATCGTGCTGTAATTTTTAAACCGTCACTGATATCGTCAAAGTGTCGACGGAAATGTGCTATTTGTGTCCGATATAGCGCAGAACAACACAAACCGGAGCAAAATCGTGCGAGGGAGAGCGGTTTCAGCGAGAGACGGGTCGAATCGGGCTGTAATTGTTGAACGGTCGCTGATATCGTCAAACTCTCGACGGAAATGTGCTATTTGGGTACGATATAGTGCAGAACTTCACAATCCGGAGCAAAATCGTGAAAGGGGGTGCGTTTTCAGCGAGAAATCGGTCAAATTGTGCTGTAATTGTTGAACCGTCACTGACATCGTCAAACTCTCGACGGAAATGTGCTATTTGGGTCCGATATAGTGCAGAACGACACAAACCGGAGCAAAATCGTGCAAGGGAGTGCGTTTTCAGCGAGAAATGAGCCAAATCGGGCTGTAATTGTTGAACCGTCGCTGATATGGTCAAAGTCTCGACGGAAAAGTGCTTTTTGGGTCCGATATAGTGCAGAACGACACAAACCGGAGCAAAAATCGTGCAAGGGAGCGCGTTTTCAGCGAGAAATCGGTCAAATTGTGCTGTAATTGTTGAACCGTCACTGACATCGTCAAACTCTCGACGGAAATGTGCTATTTGGTACGACATATTGCAGAACAACACAAACCGGAGCAAAATCGTTCAAGGAAGTGCGTTTACAGAGAGAAATGGGAGAAATCAGGGTGTAATTGTTGAACCGTCGCTGATATCGTCAAACTCTCGACGGAAATGTGCTATTTGGGTTCGATATAATGCGGAACAACACAAACCGGAGCAAAATCGTGCAAGGGAGTGCGTTTTCAGCGAGAAATGGGACAAACCCGGCTGCAATTGTTAAACCGACACTGATATCGTCAAACTCTCGACGGAAATGTCCTATTTGGGTCCGATATAGTGCAGAACGAGAGAAACCGAAGCTAAATCGTGCAAGGAAGTGCGTTTTCAGCGAGAAATGTGACAAATCGGCTGTAATTGTTGAACCGTCGCTTATATCGTCAAAGTCTCGACGGAAATGTGCTATTTGGGTACGATATAGTGCAGAACTTCACAATCCGGAGCAAAATCGTGAAAGGGAGTGCGTTTTCAGCGAGAAATGTGTTCAATCGGGCTGTAATTGTTAAACCGTCACTGATATCGTCAAAGTCTCGACGGAAATGTGCTATATGGGTCCGATATAGTGCAGAACGACCCCAACCGGTGCAAAATCGAGCAAGGAGTGCGCTTTCAGCGAGAAATGGGTCAAACCGGGCTGTAATTGTTGAACCGACGCTGATATCGTCAAAGTCTCGACGGAAATGTGCTACTTGGGTCCGATATAGTACAGAGCAACACAAACCGGAGGAAAACCGTGCGAGGGAGTGCGTTTCAGCGAGAAATGAGACAAATCGGGGTGTAATTGTTGAACCGTCACTGATATCGTCACAATCTCGACGGAAATGTGGTATTTGGGTACGATATAGTGCAGAACGACACAAACCGGAGCAAAATCGTGCAAGGAAGGGCGTTTACAGCGAGAAGTGGGTCAAATCGGGCTGTAATTGTTAAACCGGCTCTGATATCGTCAAAGTCTCGACGGAAATGTGCTATTTGGGTCCGATATAGGTCAGAACGACACAAACCGGAGCAAAATCGTGCAAGGGAGTGCGTTTTCAGCGAGAAATGGGCCAAAACAGGCTGTAATTGTTGAACCGTCGCTGATATCGTCAAACTCTCGACGGAACTGTGCTATTTGGGTCCGATATAGGTCAGAACGACAAAAACCGGAGCAAAATCGTGCACGGGAGTGCGTTTTCAGCGAGAAATGGGTCAAATCGGGCTGTAATTGTTGAACGGTCGCTGATATCGTCAAACTCTCGACGGAAATGTGCTATTTGGGTACGATATAGTGCAGAACTTCACAATCCGGAGCAAAATCGTGAAAGGGAGTGCGTTTTCAGCGAGAAATGTGTTCAATCGGGCTGTAATTGTTAAACCGTCACTGATATCGTCAAAGTCTCGACGGAAATATGCTATTTGGGTTCGGTATAGTGCAGAACAACACAAACCGGAGTAAAATCGTGCGAGGGGGTGCGTTTTCGGCGAGAAATGGGTCAAATCGGGCTGTGATTGTTAAACCGTCACTGATATCGTCAAACTCTCGACGGAAATGTGCTATTTGGGTCCGATATAGGTCAGAACGACACAAACCGGAGCAAAATCGTGCACGGGAGTGCGTTTTCAGCGAGAAATGTGTCAAATCGGGCTGTAATTGTTGAACCGTCGCTGATATCGTCAAACTCTCAACGGAAATGTGCTATTTGCATACGATATAGTGCAGAACGACACAAACCGGAGCAAAATCGTGCAAGGCAGTGCGCTTTCAGCGAGAAATGTGTTCAATCGGGCTGTAATTGTTGAACCGACGCTGACATCGTCACACTCTCGACGGAAATGTGCTATTTGGGTACGATATAGTGCAGAACGACACAAACCGGCGCAAAATCGTGCAAGGAAGGGCGTTTACAGCGAGAAGTGGGTCAAATCGGGCTGTAATTGTTAAACCGGCTCTGATATCGTCAAATTCTCGACGGAAATGTGCTATTTGGGTCCGATATAGGTCAGAACGACACAAACCGGAGCAAAATCGTGCAAGGGAGTGCGTTTTCAGCGAGAAATGTGTCAAATCGGGCTGTAATTGTTGAACCGTCGCTGATATCGTCAAACTCTCGGAGGAAATGTGCTATTTGGGTACGATATAGTGCAGAACTTCACAATCCGGAGCAAAATCGTTCAGGGAAGTGCGTTTACAGCGAGAAATGGGAGAAATCGTGGTGTAATTGTTGAACCGTCGATGATATCGTCAAACTCTCGACGGACATGTGCTATTTGGGTCCGATATAATGCAGAACAACACAAACCGGAGCAAAATCGTGCAAGGGAGTGCGTTTTCAGCGAGAAATGTGTCAAATCGGGCTGTAATTGTTGAACCGTCGCTGATATCTGCAAAGTCTCGACGGAGATGTGCAACTTGGGTGCGATATATTGCAGATCAACACAAACCGGAGCAAAATCGTGCGAGGGAGTGCGGTTTCAGCGAGAAATGGGTCAAATCGGGGTGTAATTGTTGACCCGTCGCTGATATCGTCAAACTATCGACGGAAATGTGCTATTTGGGTTCGATATAATGCAGAACAACACAAACCGGAGCAAAATCGTGCAAGGGGGTGCGTTTTCAGCGAGAAATGGGTCAAACCGGGCTGCCATTGTTAAACCGACACTGATATCGTCAAACTCTCGACGGAAATGTCCTATTTGGGTCCGATATAGTGCAGAACGAGAGAAACCGAAGCTAAATCGTGCAAGGAAGTGCGTTTTCAGCGAGAAATGTGACAAATCGGGCTGTAATTGTTGAACCGTCGCTTATATCGTCAAAGTGTCGACGGAGATGTGCTATTTGGGTGCGATATAGTGCAGAACAACACAAACCGGAGCAAAATCGTTCAAGGCAGTGCGTTTACAGCGAGAAATGGGTCAAATCGTGCTGTAATTGTTAAACCGTCACTGATATCGTCAAACTCTCGACGGAAATGGGCTATTTGTGTCCGATATAGTGCAGAACGACACAAACCGGAGCAGAATCGTTCAAGGGAGTGCGTTTTCAGCGAGAAATGGGTCAAATCGGGCTGTGATTGTTGAACCGTCACTGATATCGTCAAACTCTCGACGGAAATGTGCTATTTGGGCCCGATATAGGTCAGAACGACACAAACCGGAGCAAAATCGTGCACGGGAGTGCGTTTTCAGCGAGAAATGGGTCAAATCGGGCTGCAATTGTTGAACCTTCGCTGATATCGTCAAACTCTCGACGGAAATGTGCTATTTGGGTACGATATAGTGCAGAAGCTCACAATCCGGAGCAAAATCGTGAAAGGGAGTGCGTTTCAGCGAGAAATGTGTTCAATCGGGCTGTAATTGTTGAACCGTGGCTGATATCGTCAAACTCGAGACGGAAATGTGCTATTTGGGTCCGATATAGTGCAGAACGACACAAACCGAAGCAAAATCGTGCAAGGGAGTACGTTTTCTGCGAAAAATGTGTCAAATCAGGCTGTAATTGTTGAACCGTCGCTGATATCGTCAAACTCTCGACGGAAATGGGCTATTTGTGTCCGATATAGTGCAGAACGACACAAACCGGAGCAAAATCGTTCAAGGCAGTGCGTTTACAGCGAGAAATGGGTAAAATCGGGCTGTAATTGTTGAACCGTCGCTGATATCGTCAAACTCTCAACGGAAATGTGCTATTTGCATACGATATAGTGCAGAACGACACAAACCGGAGCAAAATCGTGCAAGGCAGTGCGCTTTCAGCGAGAAATGTGTTCAATCGGGCTGTAATTGTTGAACCGACGCTGATATCGTCAAAGTCTCGACGGAAATGTGCTATATGGGTCCGATATAGTGCAGAACGACCCAAACCGGTGCAAAATCGTGCAAGGGAGTGCGCTTTCAGCGAGAAATGGGTCAAACCGGGCTGTAATTGTTGAACCGACGCTGATATCGTCAAAGTCTCGACGGAAATGTGCTATTTGGGTCCGATATAGTACAGAGCAACACAACCCGGAGCAAAATCGTGCAAGGGAGTGCGTTTTCAGCGAGAAATGGGACAAATCGGGGTGTAATTGTTGAACCGTCACTGATATCGTCACACTCTCGACGGAAATGTGCTATTTGGGTACGATATAGTGCAGAACTTCACAATCCCGAGCAAAATCGTGAAAGGGAGTGCGTTTTCAGCGAGAAATGTGTTCAATCGGGCTGTAATTGTTAAACCGTCACTGATATCGTCAAAGTCTCGACGGAAATGTGCTATTTGGGTACGATATAGTGCAGAACTTCACAATCCGGAGCAAAATCGTGCACGGGAGTGCGTTTTCAGCGAGAAATGGGTCAAATCGGGCTGTAATTGTTGAACGGTCGCTGATATCGTCAAACTCTCGACGGAAATGTGCTATTTGGGTACGATATAGTGCAGAACTTCACAATCCGGAGCAAAATCGTGAAAGGGAGTGCGTTTTCAGCGAGAAATGTGTTCAATCGGGCTGTAATTGTTAAACCGTCACTGATATCGTCAAAGTCTCGACGGAAATATGCTATTTGGGTTCGGTATAGTGCAGAACAACACAAACCGGAGTAAAATCGTGCGAGGGGGTGCGTTTTCGGCGAGAAATGGGTCAAATCGGGCTGTGATTGTTAAACCGTCACTGATATCGTCAAACTCTCGACGGAAATGTGCTATTTGGGTCCGATATAGGTCAGAACGACACAAACCGGAGCAAAATCGTGCACGGGAGTGCGTTTTCAGCGAGAAATGTGTCAAATCGGGCTGTAATTGTTGAACCGTCGCTGATATCGTCAAACTCTCAACGGAAATGTGCTATTTGCATACGATATAGTGCAGAACGACACAAACCGGAGCAAAATCGTGCAAGGCAGTGCGCTTTCAGCGAGAAATGTGTTCAATCGGGCTGTAATTGTTGAACCGACGCTGACATCGTCACACTCTCGACGGAAATGTGCTATTTGGGTACGATATAGTGCAGAACGACACAAACCGGCGCAAAATCGTGCAAGGAAGGGCGTTTACAGCGAGAAGTGGGTCAAATCGGGCTGTAATTGTTAAACCGGCTCTGATATCGTCAAATTCTCGACGGAAATGTGCTATTTGGGTCCGATATAGGTCAGAACGACACAAACCGGAGCAAAATCGTGCAAGGGAGTGCGTTTTCAGCGAGAAATGTGTCAAATCGGGCTGTAATTGTTGAACCGTCGCTGATATCGTCAAACTCTCGGAGGAAATGTGCTATTTGGGTACGATATAGTGCAGAACTTCACAATCCGGAGCAAAATCGTTCAGGGAAGTGCGTTTACAGCGAGAAATGGGAGAAATCGTGGTGTAATTGTTGAACCGTCGATGATATCGTCAAACTCTCGACGGACATGTGCTATTTGGGTCCGATATAATGCAGAACAACACAAACCGGAGCAAAATCGTGCAAGGGAGTGCGTTTTCAGCGAGAAATGTGTCAAATCGGGCTGTAATTGTTGAACCGTCGCTGATATCTGCAAAGTCTCGACGGAGATGTGCAACTTGGGTGCGATATATTGCAGATCAACACAAACCGGAGCAAAATCGTGCGAGGGAGTGCGGTTTCAGCGAGAAATGGGTCAAATCGGGGTGTAATTGTTGACCCGTCGCTGATATCGTCAAACTATCGACGGAAATGTGCTATTTGGGTTCGATATAATGCAGAACAACACAAACCGGAGCAAAATCGTGCAAGGGGGTGCGTTTTCAGCGAGAAATGGGTCAAACCGGGCTGCCATTGTTAAACCGACACTGATATCGTCAAACTCTCGACGGAAATGTCCTATTTGGGTCCGATATAGTGCAGAACGAGAGAAACCGAAGCTAAATCGTGCAAGGAAGTGCGTTTTCAGCGAGAAATGTGACAAATCGGGCTGTAATTGTTGAACCGTCGCTTATATCGTCAAAGTGTCGACGGAGATGTGCTATTTGGGTGCGATATAGTGCAGAACAACACAAACCGGAGCAAAATCGTTCAAGGCAGTGCGTTTACAGCGAGAAATGGGTCAAATCGTGCTGTAATTGTTAAACCGTCACTGATATCGTCAAACTCTCGACGGAAATGGGCTATTTGTGTCCGATATAGTGCAGAACGACACAAACCGGAGCAGAATCGTTCAAGGGAGTGCGTTTTCAGCGAGAAATGGGTCAAATCGGGCTGTGATTGTTGAACCGTCACTGATATCGTCAAACTCTCGACGGAAATGTGCTATTTGGGCCCGATATAGGTCAGAACGACACAAACCGGAGCAAAATCGTGCACGGGAGTGCGTTTTCAGCGAGAAATGGGTCAAATCGGGCTGCAATTGTTGAACCTTCGCTGATATCGTCAAACTCTCGACGGAAATGTGCTATTTGGGTACGATATAGTGCAGAAGCTCACAATCCGGAGCAAAATCGTGAAAGGAGTGCGTTTTCAGCGAGAAATGTGTTCAATCGGGCTGTAATTGTTGAACCGTGGCTGATATCGTCAAACTCGAGACGGAAATGTGCTATTTGGGTCCGATATAGTGCAGAACGACACAAACCGAAGCAAAATCGTGCAAGGGAGTACGTTTTCTGCGAAAAATGTGTCAAATCAGGCTGTAATTGTTGAACCGTCGCTGATATCGTCAAACTCTCGACGGAAATGGCTATTTGTGTCCGATATAGTGCAGAACGACACAAACCGGAGCAAAATCGTTCAAGGCAGTGCGTTTACAGCGAGAAATGGGTAAAATCGGGCTGTAATTGTTGAACCGTCGCTGATATCGTCAAACTCTCAACGGAAATGTGCTATTTGCATACGATATAGTGCAGAACGACACAAACCGGAGCAAAATCGTGCAAGGCAGTGCGCTTTCAGCGAGAAATGTGTTCAATCGGGCTGTAATTGTTGAACCGACGCTGATATCGTCAAAGTCTCGACGGAAATGTGCTATATGGGTCCGATATAGTGCAGAACGACCCAAACCGGTGCAAAATCGTGCAAGGGAGTGCGCTTTCAGCGAGAAATGGGTCAAACCGGGCTGTAATTGTTGAACCGACGCTGATATCGTCAAAGTCTCGACGGAAATGTGCTATTTGGGTCCGATATAGTACAGAGCAACACAACCCGGAGCAAAATCGTGCAAGGGAGTGCGTTTTCAGCGAGAAATGGGACAAATCGGGGTGTAATTGTTGAACCGTCACTGATATCGTCACACTCTCGACGGAAATGTGCTATTTGGGTACGATATAGTGCAGAACTTCACAATCCCGAGCAAAATCGTGAAAGGGAGTGCGTTTTCAGCGAGAAATGTGTTCAATCGGGCTGTAATTGTTAAACCGTCACTGATATCGTCAAAGTCTCGACGGAAATGTGCTATTTGGGTACGATATAGTGCAGAACTTCACAATCCGGAGCAAAATCGTGAAAGGGAGTGCGTTTTCAGCGAGAAATGTGTTCAATCGGGCTGTAATTGTTAAACCGTCACCGATATCGTCAAACTCTCCACGGAAATGTGCTATTTGCGTCCGGTATAGTGCAGAACGACACAAACCGTAGCATAATCGTGCAAGGGAGTGCGTTTTCAGCAAGAAATGGGTCAAATCGGGCTGTAATTGTTGAACCGTCGCTGATATCGTCAAAGTCTCGACGGAAATGTGCTATTTGGGTCCGATATAGTACAAAACAACACAAACCGGAGCAAAGTCGTTCAAGGAGGTGCGTTTACAGCGTGAAATGGGACAAATCGGGGTGTAATTGTTGAACCGTCGCTGATATCGTCAAACTCTCGACGGAAATGTGCTATTTCGGTCCGATATAGGTCAGAACGACACAAACCGGAGCAAAATCGTACAAGGGTGTGCGTTTTCAGCGAGAAATGCGTCAAATCGGGCTGTAATTGTTAAAGCGTCACTGATATCGTCAAAGTCTCGATGGAAATGCGCTATTTGGGTCCGATATAGTGCAGAACGACCCAAACCGGTGCAAAATCGTGCAAGGGAGTGCGCTTTCAGCGAGAAATGGGTCAAACCGGGCTGTAATTGTTGAACCGTCGCTGATATCGTCAAACTCTCGACGGAAATGTGCTATTTCGGTCCGATATAGGTCAGAACGACACAAACCGGAGCAAAATCGTACAAGGGAGTGCGTTTTCAGCGAGAAATGCGTCAAATCGGGCTGTAATTGTTAAAGCGTCACTGATATCGTCAAAGTCTCGATGGAAATGCGCTATTTGGGTCCGATATAGTGCAGAACGACCCAAACCGGTGCAAAATCGTGCAAGGGAGTGCGCTTTCAGCGAGAAATGGGTCAAACCGGGCTGTAATTGTTGAACCGACGCTGATATCGTCAAAGTCTCGACGGAAATGTGCTATTTGGGTCCGATATAGTACAGAGCAACACAACCCGGAGCAAAATCGTGCAAGGGAGTGCGTTTTCAGCGAGAAATGGGACAAATCGGGGTGTAATTGTTGAACCGTCACTGATATCGTCACACTCTCGACGGAAATGTGCTATTTGGGTACGATATAGTGCAGAACGACACAAACCGGCGCAAAATCGTGCAAGGAAGGGCGTTTACAGCGAGAAGTGGGTCAAATCGGGCTGTAATTGTTAAACCGGCTCTGATATCGTCAAAGTCTCGACGGAAATGTGCTATTTGGGTCCGATATAGGTCAGAACGACACAAACCGGAGCAAAATCGTGCAGGGAGTGCGTTTTCAGCGAGAAATGTTTCAAATCGGGCTGTAATTGTTGAACCGTCGCTGATATCGTCAAACTCTCGATGGAAATGTGCTATTTGGGTACGATATAGTGCAGAACTTCACAATCCGGAGCAAAATCGTGAAAGGGAGTGCGTTTTCAGCGAGAAATGTGTTCAATCGGGCTGTAATTGTTAAACCGTCACCGATATCGTCAACCTCTCGACGGAAATGTGCTATTTGGGTCCGGTATAGTGCAGAACGACACAAACCGTAGCATAATCGTGCAAGGGAGTGCGTTTTCAGGAAGAAATGGGTCAAATCGGGCTGTAATTGTTGAACGGTCGCTGATATCGTCAAAGTCTCGACGGAAATGTGCTATTTGGGTCCGATATAGTACAAAACAACACAAACCGGAGCAAAGTCGTTCAAGGAGGTGCGTTTACAGCGTGAAATGGGACAAATCGGGGTGTAATTGTTGAACCGTCGCTGATATCGTCAAACTCTCGACGGAAATGTGCTATTTCGGTCCGATATAGGTCAGAACGACACAAACCGGAGCAAAATCGTACAAGGGAGTGCGTTTTCAGCGAGAAATGCGTCAAATCGGGCTGTAATTGTTAAAGCGTCACTGATATCGTCAAACTCTCGATGGAAATGAGCTATTTGGGTCCGAAATAGTGCAAAACGACACAAACCGGAGCAAAATCGTACAAGGGAGTGCGTTTTCAGCGAGAAATGGGTCAAATCGGGCTGTGATTGTTGAACCGTCGCTGAGATCGTCAAACTCCCGACGGAGATATGCTATATGGGTCCGATATAGTACAGAACGACCCAAACCGGTGCAAAAACGGGCAAGGGTGTGCGCTTTCAGCGAGAAATGGGTCAAACCGGGCTGTAATTGTTGAACCGACGCTGATATCGTCAAAGTCTCGACGGAAATGTGCTATTTGGGTCGGATATAGTACAGAGCAACACAAACCGGAGCAAAATCGTGCAAGTGAGGGCGTTTTCAGCGAGAAATGGGTCAAATCGGGGTGTAATTGTTAAACCGACATTGATATCGTCAACTCTCGACGGAAATGTGCTATTTGCATACGATATAGTGCAGAACGACACAATCCGGAGCAAAATCGTGCAAGGGAGTCCGTTTTCAGCGAGAAATGGTCCAAATCGGGCTGTAATTGTTAACCCGGCTCTGATATCGTCAAAGTCTGGACGGAAATGTGCTATTTGGGTCCGATATAGGACAGAACGACACAAACCGGAGCAATATCGTGCAAGGGAGTGCGTTTTCAGCGAGAAATGCGTGAAATCGGGCTGTAATTCTTAAACCGTCACTGATATCGTCAAACTCTTGACGGAATTGCGCTATTTGGGTCCGATATAGTGCAGAACGACACAAACCGGAGCATAATCGCGCAAGGGAGTGCGTTTTCAGCGAGAAATATGTCAAATCGGGCTGTAATTGTTGAACCGTCGCTGATATCGTCAAAGTCTCGACGGAGATGTGCAACTTGTGTGCGATATAATGCAGATCAACACAAACCGGAGCAAAATCGTGCGAGGGAGTGCGTTTTCAGCGAGAAATGGGTCAAATCGGGGTGTAATTGTTGACCCGTCGCTGATATCGTCAAACTATCGACGGAAATGTGCTATTTGGGTTCGATATAATGCAGAACAACACAAACCGGAGCAAAATCGTGCAAGGGGGTGCGTTTTCAGCGAGAAATGGGTCAAACCGGGCTGCAATTGTTAAACCGACACTGATATCGTCAAACTCTCGACGGAAATGTCCTATTTGGGTCCGATATAGTGCAGAACGAGAGAAACCGAAGCTAAATCGTGCAAGGAAGTGCGTTTTCAGCGAGAAATGTGACAAATCGGGCTGTAATTGTTGAACCGTCGCTTATATCGTCAACGTCTCGACGGAGATGTGCTATTTGTGTGCGATATAGTGCAGAACAACACAAACCGGAGCAAAATCGTTCAAGGCAGTGCGTTTACAGCGAGAAATGGGTCAAATCGTGCTGTAATTGTTAAACCGTCACTGATATCGTCAAACTCTCGACGGAAATGGGCTATTTGTGTCCGATAGAGTGCAGAACGACACAAACCGGAGCATAATCGCGCAAGGGAGTGCGTTTTCAGCGAGAAATAAGCCAAATCGGGCTGTAATTGTTGAACCGTCGCTGATATGGTCAAAGTCTCGACGGAAAAGTGCTTTTTGGGTCCGATATAGTGCAGAACGACACAAACCGGAGCAAAATCGTGCAAGGGAGCGCGTTTTCAGCGAGAAATCGGTCAAATTGTGCTGTAATTGTTGAACCGTCACTGACATCGTCAAACTCTCGACGGAAATGTGCTATTTGGGTACGACATATTGCAGAACAACACAAACCGGAGCAAAATCGTTCAAGGAAGTGCGTTTACAGAGAGAAATGGGAGAAATCAGGGTGTAATTGTTGAACCGTCGCTGATATCGTCAAACTCTCGACGGAAATGTGCTATTTGGGTTCGATATAATGCGGAACAACACAAACCGGAGCAAAATCGTGCAAGGGAGTGCGTTTTCAGCGAGAAATGGGACAAACCCGGCTGCAATTGTTAAACCGACACTGATATCGTCAAACTCTCGACGGAAATGTCCTATTTGGGTCCGATATAGTGCAGAACGAGAGAAACCGAAGCTAAATCGTGCAAGGAAGTGCGTTTTCAGGGAGAAATGTGACAAATCGGGCTGTAATTGTTGAACCGTCGCTTATATCGTCAAAGTCTCGACGGAAATGTGCTATTTGGGTACGATATAGTGCAGAACTTCACAATCCGGAGCAAAATCGTGAAAGGGAGTGCGTTTTCAGCGAGAAATGTGTTCAATCGGGCTGTAATTGTTAAACCGTCACTGATATCGTCAAAGTCTCGACGGAAATGTGCTATATGGGTCCGATATAGTGCAGAACGACCCCAACCGGTGCAAAATCGAGCAAGGGAGTGCGCTTTCAGCGAGAAATGGGTCAAACCGGGCTGTAATTGTTGAACCGACGCTGATATCGTCAAAGTCTCGACGGAAATGTGCTACTTGGGTCCGATATAGTACAGAGCAACACAAACCGGAGGAAAACCGTGCGAGGGAGTGCGTTTTCAGCGAGAAATGAGACAAATCGGGGTGTAATTGTTGAACCGTCACTGATATCGTCACAATCTCGACGGAAATGTGCTATTTGGGTACGATATAGTGCAGAACGACACAAACCGGAGCAAAATCGTGCAAGGAAGGGCGTTTACAGCGAGAAATGGGCCAAATCAGGCTGTAATTGTTGAACCGTCGCTGATATCGTCAAACTCTCGACGGAACTGTGCTATTTGGGTCCGATATAGGTCAGAACGACACAAACCGGAGCAAAATCGTGCAGGGGAGTGCGTTTTCAGCGAGAAATGGGTCAAATCGGGCTGTAATTGTTGAACGGTCGCTGATATCGTCAAACTCTCGACGGAAATGTGCTATTTGGGTACGATATAGTGCAGAACTTCACAATCCGGAGCAAAATCGTGAAAGGGAGTGCGTTTTCAGCGAGAAATGTGTTCAATCGGGCTGTAATTGTTAAACCGTCACTGATATCGTCAAAGTCTCGACGGAAATATGCTATTTGGGTTCGGTATAGTGCAGAACAACACAAACCGGAGTAAAATCGTGCGAGGGGGTGCGTTTTCGGCGAGAAATGGGTCAAATCGGGCTGTGATTGTTAAACCGTCACTGATATCGTCAAACTCTCGACGGAAATGTGCTATTTGGGTCCGATATAGGTCAGAACGACACAAACCGGAGCAAAATCGTGCACGGGAGTGCGTTTTCAGCGAGAAATGGGTCAAATCGGGCTGTAATTGTCGAACCGTCGCTGATATCGTCAAACTCTCGACGGAAATGTGCTATTTGGGTCCGATATAGTGCAGAACGACACAAACCGAAGCAAAATCGTGCAAGGGAGTGCGTTTTCAGCGAGAAATGTGTCAAATCGGGCTGTAATTGTTGAACCGTCGCTGATATCGTCAAACTCCCGACGGAGATATGCTATATGGGTCCGATATAGTGCAGAACGACCCAAACCGGTGCAAAATCGTTCAAGGCAGTGCGTTTACAGCGAGAAATGGGTCAAATCGTGCTGTAATTGTTAAACCGTCACTGATATCGTCAAACTCTCGACGGAAATGGGCTATTTGTGTCTGATATAGTGCAGAACGACACAAACCGGAGCAAAATCGTGCAAGGAAGTGCGTTTTCAGCGAGAAATGTGTCAAATCGGGCTGTAATTGTTGAACCGTCGCTGATATCGTCAAACTCTCAATGGAAATGTGCTATTTGCATACGATATAGTGCAGAACGACACAAACCGGAGCAAAATCGTGCAAGGCAGTGCGCTTTCAGCGAGAAATGTGTTCAATCGGGCTGTAATTGTTGAACGGTCGCTGATATCGTCAAACTCTCGACGGAAATGTGCTATTTGGGTACGATATAGTGCAGAACTTCACAATCCGGAGCAAAATCGTGAAAGGGAGTGCGTTTTCAGCGAGAAATGTGTTCAATCGGGCTGTAATTGTTAAATACCGTCACTGATATCGTCAAAGTCTCGACGGAAATATGCTATTTGGGTTCGGTATAGTGCAGAACAACACAAACCGGAGTAAAATCGTGCGAGGGGGTGCGTTTTCGGCGAGAAATGGGTCAAATCGGGCTGTGATTGTTAAACCGTCACTGATATCGTCAAACTCTCGACGGAAATGTGCTATTTGGGTCCGATATAGGTCAGAACGACACAAACCGGAGCAAAATCGTGCACGGGAGTGCGTTTTCAGCGAGAAATGGGTCAAATCGGGCTGTAATTGTTGAACCGTCGCTGATATCGTCAAACTCTCGACGGAAATGTGCTATTTGGGTCCGATATAGTGCAGAACGACACAAACCGAAGCAAAATCGTGCAAGGGAGTGCGTTTTCAGCGAGAAATGTGTCAAATCGGGCTGTAATTGTTGAACCGTCGCTGATATCGTCAAACTCCCGACGGAGATATGCTATATGGGTCCGATATAGTGCAGAACGACCCAAACCGGTGCAAAATCGTTCAAGGCAGTGCGTTTACAGCGAGAAATGGGTCAAATCGTGCTGTAATTGTTAAACCGTCACTGATATCGTCAAACTCTCGACGGAAATGGGCTATTTGTGTCTGATATAGTGCAGAACGACACAAACCGGAGCAAAATCGTGCAAGGAAGTGCGTTTTCAGCGAGAAATGTGTCAAATCGGGCTGTAATTGTTGAACCGTCGCTGATATCGTCAAACTCTCAATGGAAATGTGCTATTTGCATACGATATAGTGCAGAACGACACAAACCGGAGCAAAATCGTGCAAGGCAGTGCGCTTTCAGCGAGAAATGTGTTCAATCGGGCTGTAATTGTTGAACCGACGCTGATATCGTCAAAGTCTCGACGGAAATGTGCTATATGGGTCCGATATAGTGCAGAACGACCCAAACCGGTGCAAAATCGTGCAAGGGAGTGCGCTTTCAGCGAGAAATGGGTCAAACCGGGCTGTAATTGTTGAACCGACGCTGATATCGTCAAAGTCTCGACGGAAATGTGCTATTTGGGTCCGATATAGTACAGAGCAACACAACCCGGAGCAAAATCGTGCAAGGGAGTGCGTTTTCAGCGAGAAATGGGACAAATCGGGGTGTAATTGTTGAACCGTCACTGATATCGTCACACTCTCGACGGAAATGTGCTATTTGGGTACGATATAGTGCAGAACGACACAAACCGGCGCAAAATCGTTCAAGGAGGTGCGTTTACAGCGTGAAATGGGACAAATCGGGGGTGTAATTGTTGAACCGTCGCTGATATCGTCAAACTCTCGACGGAAATGTGCTATTTCGGTCCGATATAGGTCAGAACGACACAAACCGGAGCAAAATCGTACAAGGGAGTGCGTTTTCAGCGAGAAATGCGTCAAATCGGGCTGTAATTGTTAAAGCGTCACTGATATCGTCAAAGTCTCGATGGAAATGAGCTATTTGGGTCCGAAATAGTGCAAAACGACACAAACCGGAGCAAAATCGTACAAGGGAGTGCGTTTTCAGCGAGAAATGGGTCAAATCGGGCTGTGATTGTTGAACCGTCGCTGAGATCGTCAAACTCCCGACGGAGATATGCTATATGGGTCCGATATAGTGCAGAACGACCCAAACCGGTGCAAAAACGTGCAAGGGAGTACGTTTTCTGCGAAAAATGTGTCAAATCAGGCTGTAATTGTTGAACCGTCGCTGATATCGTCAAACTCTCGACGGAAATGGGCTATTTGTGTCCGATATAGTGCAGAACGACACAAACCGGAGCAAAATCGTTCAAGGCAGTGCGTTTACAGCGAGAAATGGGTCAAATCGTGCTGTAATTGTTAAACCGTCACTGATATCGTCAAAGTCTCGACGGAAATGTGCTATATGGGTCCGATATAGTGCAGAACGACCCAAACCGGTGCAAAATCGTGCAAGGGAGTGCGCTTTCAGCGAGAAATGGGTCAAACCGGGCTGTAATTGTTGAACCGACGCTGATATCGTCAAAGTCTCGACGGAAATGTGCTATTTGGGTCCGATATAGTACAGAGCAACACAACCCGGAGCAAAATCGTGCAAGGGAGTGCGTTTTCAGCGAGAAATGGGACAAATCGGGGTGTAATTGTTGAACCGTCACTGATATCGTCACACTCTCGACGGAAATGTGCTATTTGGGTACGATATAGTGCAGAACGACACAAACCGGCGCAAAATCGTGCAAGGAAGGGCGTTTACAGCGAGAAGTGGGTCAAATCGGGCTGTAATTGTTAAACCGGCTCTGATATCGTCAAAGTCTCGACGGAAATGTGCTATTTGGGTCCGATATAGGTCAGAACGACACAAACCGGAGCAAAATCGTGCAGGGAGTGCGTTTTCAGCGAGAAATGTGTCAAATCGGGCTGTAATTGTTGAACCGTCGCTGATATCGTCAAACTCTCGACGGAAATGTGCTATTTGGGTACGATATAGTGCAGAACTTCACAATCCCGAGCAAAATCGTGAAAGGGAGTGCGTTTTCAGCGAGAAATGTGTTCAATCGGGCTGTAATTGTTAAACCGTCACTGATATCGTCAAAGTCTCGACGGAAATGTGCTATTTGGGTACGATATAGTGCAGAACTTCACAATCCGGAGCAAAATCGTGAAAGGGAGTGCGTTTTCAGCGAGAAATGTGTTCAATCGGGCTGTAATTGTTAAACCGTCACCGATATCGTCAATCTCTCGACGGAAATGTGCTATTTGGGTCCGGTATAGTGCAGAACGACACAAACCGTAGCATAATCGTGCAAGGGAGTGCGTTTTCAGCAAGAAATGGGTCAAATCGGGCTGTAATTGTTGAACCGTCGCTGATATCGTCAAAGTCTCGACGGAAATGTGCTATTTGGGTCCGATATAGTACAAAACAACACAAACCGGAGCAAAGTCGTTCAAGGAGGTGCGTTTACAGCGTGAAATGGGACAAATCGGGGGTGTAATTGTTGAACCGTCGCTGATATCGTCAAACTCTCGACGGAAATGTGCTATTTCGGTCCGATATAGGTCAGAACGACACAAACCGGAGCAAAATCGTACAAGGGAGTGCGTTTTCAGCGAGAAATGCGTCAAATCGGGCTGTAATTGTTAAAGCGTCACTGATATCGTCAAACTCTCGATGGAAATGAGCTATTTGGGTCCGAAATAGTGCAAAACGACACAAACCGGAGCAAAATCGTACAAGGGAGTGCGTTTTCAGCGAGAAATGGGTCAAATCGGGCTGTGATTGTTGAACCGTCGCTGAGATCGTCAAACTCCCGACGGAGATATGCTATATGGGTCCGATATAGTACAGAACGACCCAAACCGGTGCAAAAACGTGCAAGGGTGTGCGCTTTCAGCGAGAAATGGGTCAAACCGGGCTGTAATTGTTGAACCGACGCTGATATCGTCAAAGTCTCGACGGAAATGTGCTATTTGGGTCCGATATAGTACAGAGCAACACAAACCGGAGCAAAATCGTGCAAGTGAGGGCGTTTTCAGCGAGAAATGGGTCAAATCGGGATGTAATTGTTAAACCGACATTGATATCGTCAACTCTCGACGGAAATGTGCTATTTGCATACGATATAGTGCAGAACGACACAATCCGGAGCAAAATCGTGCAAGGGAGTCCGTTTTCAGCGAGAAATGGTCCAAATCGGGCTGTAATTGTTAACCCGGCTCTGATATCGTCAAAGTCTGGACGGAAATGTGCTATTTGGGTCCGATATAGGTCAGAACGACACAAACCGGAGCAATATCGTGCAAGGGAGTGCGTTTTCAGCGAGAAATGCCTGAAATCGGGCTGTAATTCTTAAACCGTCACTGATATCGTCAAACTCTTGACGGAATTGCGCTATTTGGGTCCGATATAGTGCAGAACGACACAAACCGGAGCATAATCGCGCAAGGGAGTGCGTTTTCAGCGAGAAATATGTCAAATCGGGCTGTAATTGTTGAACCGTCGCTGATATCGTCAAAGTCTCGACGGAGATGTGCAACTTGTGTGCGATATAATGCAGATCAACACAAACCGGAGCAAAATCGTGCGAGGGAGTGCGTTTTCAGCGAGAAATGGGTCAAATCGGGGTGTAATTGTTGACCCGTCGCTGATATCGTCAAACTATCGACGGAAATGTGCTATTTGGGTTCGATATAACGCAGAACAACACAAACCGGAGCAAAATCGTGCAAGGGGGTGCGTTTTCAGCGAGAAATGGGTCAAACCGGGCTGCAATTGTTAAACCGACACTGATATCGTCAAACTCTCGACGGAAATGTCCTATTTGGGTCCGATATAGTGCAGAACGAGAGAAACAGAAGCTAAATCGTGCAAGGAAGTGCGTTTTCAGCGAGAAATGTGACAAATCGGGCTGTAATTGTTGAACCGTCGCTTATATCGTCAACGTCTCGACGGAGATGTGCTATTTTGGTGCGATATAGTGCAGAACAACACAAACCGGAGCAAAATCGTTCAAGGCAGTGCGTTTACAGCGAGAAATGGGTCAAATCGTGCTGTAATTGTTAAACCGTCACTGATATCGTCAAACTCTCGACGGAAATGGGCTATTTGTGTCCGATATAGTGCAGAACGACACAAACCGGAGCAGAATCGTTCAAGGGAGTGCGTTTTCAGCGAGAAATGGGTCAAATCGGGCTGTGATTGTTGAACCGTCGCTGATATCGTCAAACTCTCGACGGAAATGTGCTATTTGGGTCCGATATAGCGCAGAACAACACAAACCGGAGCAAAATCGTGCGAGGGAGTGCGTTTTCAGCGAGAGACGGGTCAAATCGGGCTGTAATTGTTAAACCGTCACTGATATCCTCAAAGTCTCGACGGAAATGTGCTATTTGGGTTCGATATAGTGCAGGACAACACAAACCGGAGCAAAATCGTGCAAGGGGGTGCGTTTTCAGTAGAAATGGGACAAATCGGGCTGTGATTGTTAAACCGTCACTGATATCGTCAAACTCTCGACGGAAATGTGCTATTTGGGTCCGATATAGGTCAGAACGACACAAACCGGAGCAAAATCGTGCACGGGAGTGCGTTTTCAGCGAGAAATGGGTCAAATCGGGCTGTAATTGTTGAACCGTCGCTGATATCGTCAAACTCTCGACGGAAATGTGCTATTTGGGTACGATATAGTGCAGAACTTCACAATTCGGAGCAAAATCGTGAAAGGGAGTGCGTTTTCAGCGAGAAATGTGTTCAATCGGGCTGTAATTGTTAAACCGTCACTGATATCGTCAAAGTCTCGACGGAAATGTGCTATATGGGTCCGATATAGTGCAGAACGACCCCAACCGGTGCAAAATCGAGCAAGGGAGTGCGCTTTCAGCGAGAAATGGGTCAAACCGGGCTGTAATTGTTGAACCGACGCTGATATCGTCAAACTCTCGACGGAACTGTGCTATTTGGGTCCGATATAGGTCAGAACGACACAAACCGGAGCAAAATCGTGCACGGGAGTGCGTTTTCAGCGAGAAATGGGTCAAATCGGGCTGTAATTGTTGAACGGTCGCTGATATCGTCAAACTCTCGACGGAAATGTGCTATTTGGGTACGATATAGTGCAGAACTTCACAATCCGGAGCAAAATCGTGAAAGGGAGTGCGTTTTCAGCGAGAAATGTGTTCAATCGGGCTGTAATTGTTAAACCGTCACTGATATCCTCAAAGTCTCGACGGAAATGTGCTATTTGGGTTCGATATAGTGCAGGACAACATAAACCGGAGCAAGATCGTGCAAGGGGGTGCGTTTTCAGCGAGAAATGGGACAAATCGGGCTGTGATTGTTAAACCGTCACTGATATTGTCAAACTCTCGACGGAAATGTGCTATTTGGGTCCGATATAGGTCAGAACGACACAAACCGGAGCAAAATCGTGCAAGGAAGTGCGTTTTCAGCGAGAAATGGGTCAAATCGGGCTGTAATTGTTGAACCGTCGCTGATATCGTCAAACTCTCGACGGAAATGTGCTATTTGGATACGATATATTGCAGAACGACACAATCCAGAGCGAAATCGTGCAAGGGAGTGCGTTTTCAGCGAGAAATGGGTCAAATCGTGCTGTAATTTTTAAACCGTCACTGATATCGTCAAAGTGTCGACGGAAATGTGCTATTTGTGTCCGATATAGCGCAGAACAACACAAACCGGAGCAAAATCGTGCGAGGGAGTGCGGTTTCAGCGAGAGATGGGTCAAATCGGGCTGTAATTGTTAAACCGTCACTGATATCCTCAAAGGCGCGGACGGAAATGTGCTATTTGGGTTCAATATAGTGCAGAACAACACAAACCGGAGCAAAATCGTGCAAGGGGGTGCGTTTTCAGCGAGAAATGGGTCAAAATGGGCTGTGATTGTTAAACCGTCACTGATATCGTCAAACTCTCACCGGAAATGTGCTATATGGGTCCGGTATAGTGCAGAACGACACAAACCGGAGCAAAATCGTGCAAGGGAGCGCGTTTTCAGCGAGAAATCGGTCAAATTGTGCTGTAATTGTTGAACCGTCACTGATATCGTCAAACTCTCGACGGAAATGTGCTATTTGGGTACGATATAGTGCAGAACTTCACAATCCGGAGCAAAATCGTGAAAGGGAGTGCGTTTTCAGCGAGAAATGTGTTCAATCGGGCTGTAATTGTTAAACCGTCACCGATATCGTCAATCTCTCGACGGAAATGTGCTATTTGGGTCCGGTATAGTGCAGAACGACACAAACCGTAGCATAATCGTGCAAGGGAGTGCGTTTTCAGCAAGAAATGGGTCAAATCGGGCTGTAATTGTTGAACCGTCGCTGATATCGTCA
>NW_027478299.1:0-34365 GCF_051020975.1 Osmia lignaria lignaria | reverse complement strand
TATATCGGACACAAATAGCACATTTCCGTCGAGACCTTGACGATATCAGTGACGGTTCAACAATTACAGCTCGATTTGACCCATTTCTCGCTGTAAACGCACTTCCTTGCACGATTTTGCTTCGGTTTGTCTCGTTCTGCTCTATATCGCACCCAAATAGCACATCTCCGTCGAGACTTTGACGATATCAGCGACGGTTCAACAATTACAGCCCGATTTGACACATTTCTCGCAGAAAACGCACTCCCTTGCACGATTATGCTCCGGTTTGTGCCGTTCTGCACTATATCGGACCCAAATAGCACACTTCCGTCGAGAGTTTGACGATATCAGTGACGGTTTAAGAATTACAGCCCGATTTCACGCATTTCTCGCTGAAAACGCACTCCCTAGCACGATTTTGCTCCGGTTTGTGTCGTTTTGCACTACATCGGACCCAAATAGCACATTTCCGTCGAGAGTTTGACGATATCAGTGTCGGTTTAACAATTACAGCCTGATTTGACCCATTTCTCGCTGAAAACGCACTCCCATGCACGATTTTGCTCCGGTTTGTGTCGTTCTGCACTATATCGGACCCAAATAGCCCATTTCCGTCGAGAGTTTGACGATATCAGCGACGGATCAACAATTACAGCCCGATTTGACCCATTTCTCGCCGTAAACGCACTTCCTTGCACGATTTTGCTACGGTTTGTATCGTTCTGCACTACATCGGACCCAAATAGCACATTTCCGTCGAGAGTTTGACGATATCAGTGACGGTTCAACAATTACAGACGGATTTGACACATTCCTCGCTGTAATCGCACTCCCATGCACGATTGTGCTCCCTTTTGTCTCGTTCTGCACTATATCGGACCCAGAGAGCACTTTTCCGAGGAGAGTTTGACGATATCGGCGACGGTTCAACAATTACAGCCCGATTTGACCCACTTCTCGCTGTAAACGCACTCCCTTGCACGATTTTGCTCCGGTTTGTGTCGTTTTGCACTGTTTCGGAAGCAAATAGCACATTTCCGTCGAGAGTTTGACGATGTCAGTGACGGTTCAACAATTATAGCCCGACTTGTCCCATTTCTCGCTGAAAACGCACTCCCTTGCACGATTTTGCTCCGGTTTGTGTCGGTTTGCACTATGTCGGACCCAAATAGCATATTTCTGTCGCGAGTTTGACGATATCAGCGACAGTTCCACAATTACAGCCCGATTTGCCCCATTTCTCGCTGTAAACGCACTTCCTTGCTCGATTTTGCTCCCTTTTGTCTCGTTCTGCACTATATCGGTGCCAAAGAGCACATTTCCGTCGAGAGTTTGAGGATAACAGCGACGGTCCAACAATTACAGCCCGATTTGGCCCATTTCTCGCTGAAAACGCACTCCCTTACACGATTTTGCTCCAGTTTGTGTCGTTTTGCACTATATCGGACCCAAATAGCACATTTCCGTCGAGAGTTTGACGATATCAGTGACGGTTTAACAATTACAGCCCGATTTAACACATTTCTCGCTGTAAACGCAATTCCTTGAAGGATTTTGCTCCGGTTTGTGTTCTTCTGCACTATATCGGACCGAAGTAGCACATTTCCGTCGAGACTTTGACTATATCAGTGACGGTTTAACAATTACAGGCCGATTTGACGCGGTTCTCACTGAAAACGCACTCCCTTGCACGATTTTGCTCCGTTGTGGGTCGTTTTGCACTACTTCGGACCCAAATAGCACATTTCCGTCGAGAGTTTGATGATATCAGCCACCGTTCAACAATTACAGCCCAATTTGACCCATTCCTCACTGAAAACGCACTCGCTTGCACGATTTTGCTCCGGTTTGTGTTGTTCTGTACTATATCGGACCCAAATAGCACATTTCCGTCGAGACTTTGACGATATCAGCGGCGGTTCAACAATTACAGCGCGATTTGACGCGGTTCTCACTGAAAACGCACTCCCTTGCACGATTTTGCTCCGGTTTGTGTTATTCTGCACTACTTCGGAGCCATATAGCACATTTCCGTCGAGACTTTGACGATATCAGCGACGGTTCAACAATTACAGCCCGATTTGACCCATTTCTCGCTGTAAACGCACTCCCTTGCACGATTTTGCTCCGGTTTGTGTTGTTCTGTACTATATCGGACCCAAATAGCACATTTCCGTCGAGACTTTGACGATATCAGCAGCGGTTCAACAATTACAGCCCGATTTGACGCATTTCTCACTGAAAACGCACTCCCTTGCACGATTTTGCTCCGGTTTGTGTTGTTCTGCACTATATCGGACCCAAATAGCACATTTACGTCGGGAGTTTGACGATATCAGTGACGGTTTGAGAATTAATGCCCGATTTCCCGCATTTCTCGCTGAAAACGCACTCCCTTGCACGATTTTGCTCCGGTTTGTGTCGTTTTGCACTACTTCGGACCCAAATAGCACATTTCCGTCGAGAGTTTGACGATATCAGTGTCGGTTTAACAATTACAGCCTGATTTGACCCATTTCTCGCTGAAAACGCACTCCCATGCACGATTTTGTTCCGGTTTGTGTCGGTTTGCACTATGTCGGACCCAAATAGCATATTTCTGTCGCGAGTTTGACGATATCAGCGACAGTTCCACAATTACAGCCCGATTTGCCCCATTTCTCGCTGTAAACGCACTTCCTTGCACGATTTTGCTCCGCTTTGTGTCATTCTGCACTACATCGGACCCAAATAGCACATTTCCGTCGAGACTTTGACGATATCAGCGGCGGTTCAACAATTACAGCGCGATTTGACGCGGTTCTCACTGAAAACGCACTCCCTTGCACGATTTTGATCCGGTTTGTGTTATTCTGCACTACTTCGGAGCCATATAGCACATTTCCGTCGAGACTTTGACGATATCAGCGACGGTTCAACAATTACAGCCCGATTTGACCCATTTCTCGCTGAAAACGCACTCCCTTGCACGATTTTGCTCCGGTTTGTGTTGTTCTGTACTATATCGGACCCAAATAGCACATTTCCGTCGAGACTTTGACGATATCAGCAGCGGTTCAACAATTACAGCCCGATTTGACGCATTTCTCACTGAAAACGCACTCCCTTGCACGATTTTGCTCCGGTTTGTGTTGTTCTGCACTATATCGGACCCAAATAGCACATTTACGTCGGGAGTTTGACGATATCAGTGACGGTTTGAGAATTAATGCCCGATTTCACGCATTTCTCGCTGAAAACGCACTCCCTTGCACGATTTTGCTCCGGTTTGTGTCGATTTGCACTACTTCGGACCCAAATAGCACATTTCCGTCGAGAGTTTGACGATATCAGTGTCGGTTTAACAATTACAGCCTGATTTGACCCATTTCTCGCTGAAAACGCACTCCCATGCACGATTTTGTTCCGGTTTGTGTCGGTTTGCACTATGTCGGACCCAAAGAGCACATTTCCGTCGAGAGTTTGAGGATAACAGCGACGGTCCAACAATTACAGCCCGATTTGGCCCATTTCTCGCTGAAAACGCACTCCCTTACACGATTTTGCTCCAGTTTGTGTCGTTTTGCACTATATCGGACCCAAATAGCACATTTCCGTCGAGAGTTTGACGATATCAGTGACGGTTTAACAATTACAGCCCGATTTAACACATTTCTCGCTGTAAACGCAATTCCTTGAAGGATTTTGCTCCGGTTTGTGTTCTTCTGCACTATATCGGACCGAAGTAGCACATTACCGTCGAGACTTTGACTATATCAGTGACGGTTTAACAATTACAGGCCGATTTGACACATTTCTCGCTGATAACGCACTCCCCTGCACGATTTTGCTCCGGTTTGTATCGTTCTGCACTATATCGGACCCAAATAGCATATTTCCGTCGAGAGTTTGACGATATCAGCGACGGTTCAACAATTACAGCCTGATATGACCCATTTCTCGCTGTAAACGCACTTCCTTGCACGATTTAGGTTCGGCTTGTCTCGTTCTGCACTATATCGGACTCAAATAGGACATCTCCGTCGCGAGTTTGACGATATCAGTGTCGGCTTAACAATTACAGCCCGATTTGACCCATTTCTCGCTGTAAACGCACTTCCTTGCACGATTTTGCTTCGGTTTGTCTCGTTCTGCACTATATCGGACCCAAATAGGACATTACCGTCGAGACTTTGACTATATCAGTGACGGTTTAACAATTACAGGCCGATTTGACACATTTCTCGCTGATAACGCACTCCCCTGCACGATTTTGCTCCGGTTTGTATCGTTCTGCACTATATCGGACCCAAATAGCATATTTCCGTCGAGAGTTTGACGATATCAGCGACGGTTCAACAATTACAGCCCGATTTGACCCATTTCTCGCTGAACACGCACTCCCTTGGACGATTTTGCTCCGGTTTGTGTCGTTCTGCACTATATCGGACACAAGTAGCACATTTCCGTCGAGAGTTTGACGATATCAGCGACGGTTCAACAATTACAGCCCGATTTGCACCTTTTCTCGCTGTAAACGCACTCCCATGCACGATCGTGCACCCGTTTGTCTCGTTCTGCACTATATCGGACCCAGAGAGCACATTTCCGAGGAGAGTTTGATGATATCGGCGACGGTTCAACAATTACAGCCCGATTTGACCCATTTCTCGCTGAAAACGCACTCCCTTGCACGATTATGCTCCGGTTTGCGTCGCTCTGCACTTTACCGGACACAAATAGCACATTTCCGTCGAGAGTTTGACGATATCGGTGACGGTTTAACAATTACAGCCCGATTTGACCCATTTCTCGCTGAAAACGCACTCCCTTGCACGATTTTGCTCCGGTTTGGGTCGTTCTGCACTATATCGGACCCAAATAGCTCATTGCCGTCGAGAGCTAGACGATATCGGTGACGGTTTAACAATTACAGCCCGATTTGACCCATTTCTCGCTGAAAACGCACTCCCTTGCACGATTCTGCTCCGGTTTGTGTCGTTCTGCACTATATCGGACCGAAGTAGCACATTTCCGTCGAGACTTTGACTATATCAGTGACGGTTTAACAATTACAGCCCGATTTGCCCCATTTCTTGCTCTAAACGCACTCCCTTGCACGATTATGCTCCGGTTTGTGTCGTTCTGCACTATATCGGACCCAAATAGCACATTTCCGTCGAGAGTTTGACGATATCAGTGACGGTTTAACAATTACAGCCCGATTTAACACATTTCTCGCTGTAAACACACATCCTTGAAGGATTTTGCTCCGGTTTGTGTTGTTCTGCACTATATCGGACCGAAGTAGCACATTTCCGTCGAGACTTTGACTATATCAGTGACGGTTTATCATTTACAGGCCGATTTGACCCATTTCTCGCTGATAACGCACTCCCCTGCACGATTTTGCTCCGGTTTGTATCGTTCTGCACTATATCGGACCCAAATAGCACATTTCCGTCGAGAGTTTGACGATATCAGCGACGGTTCAACAATTACAGCCTGATTTGACCCATTTCTCGCTGAAAACGCACTCCCTTGCACGATTATGCTCCGGTTTGGGTCGCTCTGCACTATACCGGACCCAAATAGCACATTTCCGTCGAGAGTTTGACGATATCAGTGACGGTTTAAGAATTACAGCCCGATTTGAACCACTCCTCGCTGAAAACGCACTCCCATGCAGGATTTTGCTTCGGTTTGTGTCGTTCGGCACTATATCGTACCCAAATAGCACATTTCCGTCGAGAGTTTGACGAAATCAGTGACGGTTTAACAAGTACAGCCCGATTTGACCCATTTCTCGCTGATAACGCACTCCCTTGCACGATTTTGCCACGGTTTGGATTGTTCTGCACTATATCGGACCCAAATAGCACTTTTCCGTCGAGACTTTGACGATATCAGTGACGGTTTAACAATTACAGCCAGATTTGACCCATTTCTCGCTGAAAACTCACTCCCTTGCGCGATTTTGTTCCGGTTTGTATCGGTCTGCACTGTATCGTACCCAAGTAGCACATTTCCGTCGAGAGTTTGACGATATCAGCGACGGTTCAACAATTACAGACGGATTTGACCCATTCCTCGCTGTAATCGCACTCCCATGCACGATCGTGCACCCGTTTGTCTCGTTCTGCACTATATCGGACCCAGAGAGCACATTTCCGAGGAGAGTTTGATGATATCGGCGACGGTTCAACAATTACAGCCCGATTTGACCCACTTCTCGCTGTAAACGCACTCCCTTGCACGATTTTGCTCCGGTTTGTGTCGTTTTGCACTATTTCGGAAGCAAATAGCACATTTCCGTCGAGAGTTTGACGATGTCAGCGACGGTTCAACAATTACAGCCTGATTTGACCCATTTCTCGCTGTAAACGCACTTTCTTGCACGATTTAGCTTCGGTTTGTCTCGTTCTGCACTATATCGGAGCCAAATAGGACATTTCCGTCGAGAGTTTGACGATATCAGCGACGGTTCAACAATTACAGCCCGATTTGACCCATTTCTCGCTGAAAACGCACTCCCTTGCACGATTTTGCTCCGGTTTGTGTCGTTTTGCACTATGTCGGACCCAAATAGCATATTTCCGACGAGAGTTTGACGATATCAGCGACGGTTCAACAATTACAGACGTATTTGACCCATTCCTCGCTGTAATCGCACTCCCGTGCACGATCGTGCACCCGTTTGTCTCCTTCTGCACTATATCGGACCCAGAGAGCACATTTCCGAGGAGAGTTTGACGATATCGGCGACGGTTCAACAATTACAGCCCGATTTGACCCACTTCTCGCTGTAAACGCACTCAGTTGCACGATTTTGCTCCGGTTTGTGTCGTTCTGCACTATTTCGGAAGCAAATAGCACATTTCCGTCGAGAGATTGACGATATCAGTGACGGTTTAACAATTACAGCCCGATTTGTCCCATTTCTCGCTGAAAACGCACTCCCTTGCACGATTATGCTCCGGTTTGTGTCGCTCTGCACTATACCGGACCCAAATAGCACATTTCCGTCGAGAGTTTGACAATATCGGTGACGGTTTAACAATTACAGCCCGATTTGACCCATTTCTCGCTGAAAACGCACTCCCTTGCACGATTTTGCTCCGGTTTGGGTCGTTCTGCACTATATCGGACCCAAATAGCTCATTTCCGTCGAGAGTTTGACTATATCAGTGACGGTTTAACAATTACAGGCCGATTTGACCCATTTCTCGCCGATAACGCACTCCCCTGCACGATTTTGCTCCGGTTTGTATCGTTCTGCACTATATCGGACCCAAATAGCACATTTCCGTCGAGAGTTTGACGATATCAGCGACGGTTCAACAATTACAGCCTGATTTGACCCATTTCTCGCTGTAAACGCACTTCCTTGCACGATTTAGCTTCGGTTTGTCATGTTCTGCACTATATCGGAGCCAAATAGGACATTTCCGTCGAGAGTTTGACGATATCAGAGACGGTTCAAGAATTACAGCCTGATTTGACACATTTCTCGCTGAAAACTCACTCCCTTGCGCGATTTTGTTCCGGTTTGTATCGGTCTGCACTGTATCGTACCCAAGTAGCACATTTCCGTCGAGAGTTTGACGATATCAGCGACGGTTCAACAATTACAGCCCGATTTGCCCCATTTCTCGCTCTAAACGCACTTCCTTGCACGATTTAGCTTCGGCTTGTCTCGTTCTGCACTATATCGGACACAAATAAGGCATCTCCGTCGCGAGTTTGACGATATCAGTGTCGGTTTCACAATTACAGCCCGATTTCACCCATTTCTCGCTGTAAACGCACTTCATTGCACGATTTTGCTTCGGTTTGTCTCGTTCTGCACTATATCGGACCCAAATAGGACATTTCCGTCGAGGGTTTGACGATATCAGTGTCGGTTTAACAATTACAGCCTGATTTGACACATTTCTCGCTGAAAACTCACTCCCTTGCGCGATTTTGTTCCGGTTTGTATCGGTCTGCACTGTATCGTACCCAAATAGCACATTTCCGTCGAGAGATTGACGATATCAGTGACGGTTTAACAATTACAGCCCGATTTGTCCCATTTCTCGCTGAAAACGCACTCCCTTGCACGATTATGCTCCGGTTTGTGTTGCTCTGCACTATACCGGACCCAAATAGCGCATTTCCGTCGGGAGTTTGACGATATCAGTGTCGGTTTAACAATTACAGCCTGATTTGACAAATTTCTCGCTGAAAACGCACTCCCTTGCGCGATTTTGTTCCGGTTTGTATCGGTCTGCACTGTATCGTACCCAAATAGCACATTTCCGTCGAGAGTTTGATGATATCAGCGACGGTTCAACAATTACAGCCCGATTTGACACATTTCTCGCTGAAAACGCACTCCCTTGCACGATTATGCTCCGGTTTGTGTCGTTCTGCACTATATCGGACCCAAATAGCACATTTCCGACGACAGTTTGACGATGTCAGTGACGGTTTGAGAATTACAGCCCGATTTGAACCATTCCTCGCTGAAAACGCACTCTCTTGCACGATTTTGCTTCGGTCTGTGTAGTTCTGCACTATATCGGACCCAAATAGCACATTTCCGTCGACAGTTTGACGATATCAGTGACGGTTTAAGAATTACAGCCCGATTTGAACCTTTCCTCGCTGAAAACGCACTCCCTTGCACGATTTTGCTTCGGTTTGTGTCGTTCTGCACTATATCGTACCCATATAGCACATTTCCGTCGAGAGTTTGACGATATCAGTGACGGTTTAACAATTACAGCCCGATTTGACCCATTTCTCGCTGAAAACGCACTCCCTTGCACGATTATGCTCCGGTTTGCGTCGCTCTGCACTTTACCGGACACAAATAGCACATTTCCGTCGAGAGTTTGACGATATCGGTGACGGTTTAACAATTACAGCCCGATTTAACCCATTTCTCGCTGAAAACGCACTCCCTTGCACGATTTTGCTCCGGTTTGGGTCGTTCTGCACTATATCGGACCCAAATAGCTCATTGCCGTCGAGAGCTAGACGATATCGGTGACGGTTTAACAATTACAGCCCGATTTGACCCATTTCTCGCTGAAAACGCACTCCCTTGCACGATTCTGCTCCGGTTTGTGTCGTTCTGCACTATATCGGACCGAAGTAGCACATTTCCGTCGAGACTTTGACTATATCAGTGACGGTTTAACAATTACAGCCCGATTTGCCCCATTTCTTGCTCTAAACGCACTCCCTTGCACGATTATGCTCCGGTTTGTGTCGTTCTGCACTATATCGGACCCAAATAGCACATTTCCGTCGAGAGTTTGACGATATCAGTGACGGTTTAACAATTACAGCCCGATTTAACACATTTCTCGCTGTAAACACACATCCTTGAAGGATTTTGCTCCGGTTTGTGTTGTTCTGCACTATATCGGACCGAAGTAGCACATTTCCGTCGAGACTTTGACTATATCAGTGACGGTTTATCATTTACAGGCCGATTTGACCCATTTCTCGCTGATAACGCACTCCCCTGCACGATTTTGCTCCGGTTTGTATCGTTCTGCACTATATCGGACCCAAATAGCACATTTCCGTCGAGAGTTTGACGATATCAGCGACGGTTCAACAATTACAGCCTGATTTGACCCATTTCTCGCTGTAAACGCACTTCCTTGCACGATTTAGCTTCGGCTTGTCTCGTTCTGCACTATATCGGACACAAATAGGGCATCTCCGTCGCGAGTTTGACGATATCAGTGTCGGTTTAACAATTACAGCCCGATTTCACCCATTTCTCGCTGTAAACGCACTTCATTGCACGATTTTGCTTCGGTTTGTCTCGTTCTGCACTATATCGGACCCAAATAGGACATTTCCGTCGAGGGTTTGACGATATCAGTGTCGGTTTAACAATTACAGCCTGATTTGACACATTTCTCGCTGAAAACTCACTCCCTTGCGCGATTTTGTTCCGGTTTGTATCGGTCTGCACTGTATCGTACCCAAATAGCACATTTCCGTCGAGAGTTTGATGATATCAGCGACGGTTCAACAATTACAGCCCGATTTGACCCATTTCTCGCTGAAAACGCACTCCCTTGCACGATTTTGCTCCGGTTTGTGTCGTTTTGCACTATGTCGGACCCAAATAGCATATTTCCGACGAGAGTTTGACGATATCAGCGACGGTTCAACAATTACAGACGGATTTGACCCATTCCTCGCTGTAATCGCACTCCCATGCACGATCGTGCACCCGTTTGTCTCGTTCTGCACTATATCGGACCCAGAGAGCACATTTCCGAGGAGAGTTTGACGATATCGGCGACGGTTCAACAATTACAGCCCGATTTGACCCACTTCTCGCTGTAAACGCACTCCCTTGCACGATTTTGCTCCGGTTTGTGTCGTTTTGCACTATTTCGGAAGCAAATAGCACATTTCCGTCGAGAGTTTGACGATGTCAGCGACGGTTCAACAATTACAGCCTGATTTGACCCATTTCTCGCTGTAAACGCACTTCCTTGCACGATTTAGCTTCGGTTTGTCTCGTTCTGCACTATATCGGAGCCAAATAGGACATTTCCGTCGAGAGTTTGACGATATCAGCGACGGTTCAACAATTACAGCCCGACTTGACCCATTTCTCGCTGAAAACGCACTCCCTTGCACGATTTTGCTCCGGTTTGTGTCGTTTTGCACTATTCGGACCCAAATAGCATATTTCCGACGAGAGTTTTGACGATATCAGCGACGGTTCAACAATTACAGACGGATTTGACCCATTCCGCGCTGTAATCGCACTCCCATGCACGATCGTGCACCCGTTTGTCTCGTTCTGCACTATATCGGACCCAGAGAGCACATTTCCGAGGAGAGTTTGACGATATCGGCGACGGTTCAACAATTACAGCCCGATTTGACCCACTTCTCGCTGTAAACGCACTCCCTTGCACGATTTTGCTCCGGATTGTGTCGTTTTTGCACTATTTCGGAAGCAAATAGCACATTTCCGTCGAGAGATTGAAGATATCAGTGACGGTTTAACAATTACAGCCCGATTTGTCCCATTTCTCGCTGAAAACGCACTCCCTTGCACGATTATGCTCCGGTTTGTGCCGCTCTGCACTATACCGGACCCAAATAGCACATTTCCGTCGGGAGTTTGACGATATCAGTGTCGGTTTAACAATTACAGCCTGATTTGACAAATTTCTCGCTGAAAACGCACTCCCTTGCGCGATTTTGTTCCGGTTTTATCGGTCTGCACTGTATCGTACCCAAATAGCACATTTCCGTCGAGAGTTTGATGATATCAGCGACGGTTCAACAATTACAGCCCGATTTGACACATTTCTCGCTGAAAACGCACTCCCTTGCACGATTATGCTCCGGTTTGTGTCGTTCTGCACTATATCGGACCCAAATAGCACATTTCCGACGACAGTTTGACGATGTCAGTGACGGTTTGAGAATTACAGCCCGATTTGAACCATTCCTCGCTGAAAACGCACTCCCTTGCACGATTTTGCTTCGGTCTGTGTCGTTCTGCACTATATCGGACCCAAATAGCACATTTCCGTCGACAGTTTGACGATATCAGTGACGGTTTAAGAATTACAGCCCGATTTGAACCTTTCCTCGCTGAAAACGCACTCCCTTGCACGATTTTGCTTCGGTTTGTGTCGTTCTGCACTATATCGTACCCATATAGCACATTTCCGTCGAGAGTTTGACGATATCAGCGACGGTTCAACAATTACAGCCTGATTTGACCCATTTCTCGCTGTAAACGCACTTCCTTGCACGATTTAGCTTCGGCTTGTCTCGTTCTGCACTATATCGGACACAAATAGGGCATCTCCGTCGCGAGTTTGACGATATCAGTGTCGGTTTAACAATTACAGCCCGATTTCACCCATTTCTCGCTGTAAACGCACTTCATTGCACGATTTTGCTTCGGTTTGTCTCGTTCTGCACTATATCGGACCCAAATAGGACATTTCCGTCGAGGGTTTGACGATATCAGTGTCGGTTTAACAATTACAGCCTGATTTGACACATTTCTCGCTGAAAACTCACTCCCTTGCGCGATTTTGTTCCGGTTTGTATCGGTCTGCACTGTATCGTACCCAAATAGCACATTTCCGTCGAGAGTTTGATGATATCAGCGACGGTTCAACAATTACAGCCCGATTTGACCCATTTCTCGCTGAAAACGCACTCCCTTGCACGATTTTGCTCCGGTTTGTGTCGTTTTGCACTATGTCGGACCCAAATAGCATATTTCCGACGAGAGTTTGACGATATCAGCGACGGTTCAACAATTACAGACGGATTTGACCCATTCCTCGCTGTAATCGCACTCCCATGCACGATCGTGCACCCGTTTGTCTCGTTCTGCACTATATCGGACCCAGAGAGCACATTTCCGAGGAGAGTTTGACGATATCGGCGACGGTTCAACAATTACAGCCCGATTTGACCCACTTCTCGCTGTAAACGCACTCCCTTGCACGATTTTGCTCCGGTTTGTGTCGTTTTGCACTATTTCGGAAGCAAATAGCACATTTCCGTCGGGAGTTTGACGATGTCAGCGACGGTTCAACAATTACAGCCTGATTTGACCCATTTCTCGCTGTAAACGCACTTCCTTGCACGATTTAGCTTCGGTTTGTCTCGTTCTGCACTATATCGGAGCCAAATAGGACATTTCCGTCGAGAGTTTGACGATATCAGCGACGGTTCAACAATTACAGCCCGATTTGACCCATTTCTCGCTGAAAACGCACTCCCTTGCACGATTTTGCTCCGGTTTGTGTCGTTTTGCACTATGTCGGACCCAAATAGCATATTTCCGACGAGAGTTTGACGATATCAGCGACGGTTCAACAATTACAGACGGATTTGACCCATTCCTCGCTGTAATCGCACTCCCATGCACGATCGTGCACCCGTTTGTCTCGTTCTGCACTATATCGGACCCAGAGAGCACATTTCCGAGGAGAGTTTGACGATATCGGCGACGGTTCAACAATTACAGCCCGATTTGACCCACTTCTCGCTGTAAACGCACTCCCTTGCACGATTTTGCTCCGGTTTGTGTCGTTTTGCACTATTTCGGAAGCAAATAGCACATTTCCGTCGAGAGATTGACGATATCAGTGACGGTTTAACAATTACAGCCCGATTTGTCCCATTTCTCGCTGAAAACGCACTCCCTTGCACGATTATGCTCCGGTTTGTGTCGCTCTGCACTATACCGGACCCAAATAGCACATTTCCGTCGAGAGTTTGACGATATCGGTGACGATTTAACAATTACAGCCCGATTTGACCCATTTCTCGCTGAAAACGCACTCCCTTGCACGATTTTGCTCCGGTTTGTCTCGTTCTGCACTATATCGGACCCAAATAGCACATTTCCGTCGGGAGTTTGACGATATCAGTGTCGGTTTAACAATTACAGCCCGATTTGACACATTTCTCGCTGGAAACGCACTCCCTTGCACGATTATGCTCCGGTTTGTGTCGTTCTGCACTATATCGTATCCATATAGCACATTTCCGTCGAGAGTTTGACGATATCAGTGACGGTTTAACAATTACAGCCCGATTTGTCCCATTTCTCGCTGAAAACGCACTCCCTTGCACGATTATGCTCCGGTTTGTGTCGCTCTGCACTATATCGGACCGAAGTAGCACATTTCCGTCGAGACTTTGACTATATCAGTGACGGTTCAACAATTACAGCCTGATTTGACCCATTTCTCGCTGTAAACGCACTTCCTTGCACGATTTTGCTTCGGATTGTCTCGTTCTGCACAATATCGGACCCAAATAGGACATCTCCGTCGCGAGTTTGACGATATCAGTGTCGGTTTAACAATTACAGCCCGATTTGACCCATTTCTCGCTGTAAACGCACTTCCTTGCACGATTTTGCTTCGGTTTGTCTCGTTCTGCACTATATCGGACCCAAATAGGACATTTCCGTCGAGAGTTTGACGATATCAGCGACGGTTCAACAATTACAGCCCGATTTGACACATTTCTCGCTGAAAACGCACTCCCTTGCACGATTATGCTCCGGTTTGTGTCGTTCTGCACTACACCGGACCCAAATAGCACATTTCCGTCGAGAGTTTGACGATATCAGTGACGGTTTAAGAATTACAGCCCGATTTGACCCATTTCTCGCTGTAAACGCACTTCATTGCACGATTTTGCTTCGGTTTGTCTCGTTCTGCACTATATCGGACCCAAATAGGACATTTCTGTCGAGGGTTTGACGATATCAGTGTCGGTTTAACAATTACAGCCTGATTTGACACATTTCTCGCTGAAAACTCACTCCCTTGCGCGATTTTGTTCCGGTTTGTATCGGTCTGCACTGTATCGTACCCAAATAGCACATTTCCGTCGAGAGTTTGATGATATCAGCGACGGTTCAACAATTACAGCCCGATTTGACCCATTTCTCGCTGAAAACGCACTCCCTTGCACGATTTTGCTCCGGTTTGTGTCGTTTTGCACTCTGTCGGACCCAAATAGCATATTTCCGACGAGAGTTTGACGATATCAGCGACGGTTCAACAATTACAGACGGATTTGACCCATTCCTCGCTGTAATCGCACTCCCATGCACGATCGTGCACCCGTTTGTCTCGTTCTGCACTATATCGGACCCAGAGAGCACATTTCCGAGGAGAGTTTGACGATATCGGCGACGGTTCAACAATTACAGCCCGATTTGACCCACTTCTCGCTGTAAACGCACTCCCTTGCACGATTTTGCTCCGGTTTGTGTCGTTTTGCACTATTTCGGAAGTAAATAGCACATTTCCGTCGAGAGTTTGACGATGTCAGCGACGGTTCAACAATTACAGCCTGATTTGACCCATTTCTCGCTGTAAACGCACTTCCTTGCACGATTTAGCTTCGGTTTGTCTCGTTCTGCACTATATCGGAGCCAAATAGGACATTTCCGTCGAGAGTTTGACGATATCAGCGACGGTTCAACAATTACAGCCCGATTTGACCCATTTCTCGCTGAAAACGCACTCCCTTGCACGATTTTGCTCCGGTTTGTGTCGTTTTGCACTATGTCGGACCCAAATAGCATATTTCCGACGAGAGTTTGACGATATCAGCGACGGTTCAACAATTACAGACGGATTTGACCCATTCCTCGCTGTAATCGCACTCCCATGCACGATCGTGCACCCGTTTGTCTCGTTCTGCACTATATCGGACCCAGAGAGCACATTTCCGAGGAGAGTTTGACGATATCAGCGACGGTTCAACAATTACAGCCCGATTTGACCCATTTCTCGCTGTAAACGCACTTCCTTGCACGAGTTTGCTTCGGTTTGTCTCATTCTGCACTATACCGGACCCAAATAGGACATTTCCGTCGAGAGTTTGACGATATCAGCGACGGTTCAACAATTACAGCCCGATTTGACCCATTTCTCGCTGAAAACGCACTCCCTTGCACGATTTTGCTCCGGTTTGGGTCGTTCTGCACTATATCGGACCCAAGTAGCACATTTCCGTCGAGAGTTTGACGATATCAGCGACAGTTCAACAATTACAGCCCGATTTGACGCATTTCTCGCTGTAAATGCACTTCCTTGCACGATTTTGCTCCATTTTGTGTCGTTTTGCACTATATCGGACCCAAATAGCACATATCCGTCGAGAGTTTGACGATATCAGCGACGGTTCATCAATTACAGACGGATTTGACGCATGTCTCCCTGTGATCGCCCTCCCTTGCACGATTTTGCTCCGGGTTGTGTCGTTTTGCACTATTTCGGACCCAAAAAGCACATTTCCGTCGAGAGTTGGACGATATCAGCGATGGTTCAACAATTACAGCCCGATTTGAGCCATTTCTCGCTGTAAACGCACTTCCTTGCACGATTTTGCTTCGGTTTGTGTCGTTCGGCACTATATCGGACCCAAGTAGCACATTTCCGTCGAGAGTTTGACGATATCAGCGACGGTTCAACAATTACAGACGGATTTGACCCATTTCTCGCTGTAATCGCACCCCCTTGGACGATTTTGCTCCGGTTTGTATCATTTTGCATTATGTCGGACCCAAACAGCACATATCCGTCGAGAGTTTGACGATATCAGCGACGGTTCAACAATTACAGACGGATTTGACACATTTCTCGCTGTAACCGCATTTCCTTGCACGATTTTGCTTCGGCCTGTGTCGTTCGGCACTATATCGGACACAAGTAGCACATTTCCGTCGAGAGTTTGACGATATCAGCGACGGTTCAACAATTACAACCCGATTTGACTCATTCCTCGCTGTAATCGCACTCCCTTGCACGATTGTGCTCCCTTTTGTGTCGTTTGGCACTATATCGGACCCAAGTAGCACATTTCCGTCGAGAGTTTGACGATATCAGCAACGGTTCAACAACTACAGACGGATTTGACACATTTCTCGCTGTAAACGCACTCCCTTCCACGATTTTGCTTCGGTTTGTGTCATTCTGTACTACATCGGACCCAAATAGCACATTTCGGTCGAGAGTTTGACGATATCAGCGACGGTTCAACAATTACAGCCCCACTTGACACATTTCTCGCAGTAAACGCACTTCCTTGCACGATTTTGCACCGGCTTGTGTCGCTTTGCACTATTTCGGAAGCAAATAGCACATTTCCGTCGAGACTTTGACGATATCAGCGACGGTTCAACAATTAGAGACGGATTTGACACATTTCTCGCTGTAAACGCACTTCCTTGCACGATTTTGCTCCGGTTTGTGTCTTTCTGCACTATATCGGACCAAAATAGCACATTTCCGTCGAGAGTTTGACGATATCAGCGACGGTTCAACAAGTAGAGCCCGATTTGACCCATTTCTCGCTGTAAATGCACTTCCTTGCACGATTTTGCTCCATTTTGTGTCGATTTGCACTATATCGGCCCCAAAAGCACATTTCCGTCGAGACTTTGCGATATCAGCGACGGTTCAACAATTACAGACGGTTTTGACCCATTTCTCGCTGTAACGCACTCCCTTGCACGATTTTGCACCGGTTTGTGTAATTCTGTACTACATCGCACCCAAATAGCACATTTTCGTCGAGAGTTTGACGATATCAGCGACGGTTTAACAATTACAACCCGATTTGAACAATTTCTCGCTGTAAACGCACCCTCTTGCACGATTTTGCTCCGGTTTGTGTCGTTCTGCACTATATCGGACCCAAATAGCACATTTCCGTCGAGAGTTTGACGATATCAGCGACAGTTCAACAATTACATCCTGACTTGACAGATTTCTCGCTGAAAACGCACTCCCTTGCACAATTTAGCTCCGCTGTGTGTCGCTTTGCACTATGTCGGACCCAAATAGCATATTTCCGTCGAGAGTTTGACGATATCAGCGACGGTTCAACAATTACAGCCCGATTTGACACATTTCTCCCTGTAAACGCACTTCCTTGCACGATTTTGCTCCGGTCTGTGTCGATCTGCACTATTTCGGACCCAAATAGCACGATTCCGTCGAGAGTTTGAGGATATTAGCGACGGTTCAAAATTTACAGCACGATTTGACACATTTCTCGCTGTAAACGCACTTCCTTGCACGAATTTGCTCCGGCTTGTGTCGTTCTGCACTATTTCGGAAGCAAATAGCACATGTCCGTCGGGAGTTTGACGATACCAGTGACGGTTCATCAATTACAGACAGATTTGTCCCATTTCTGGATGTAAACGCACTCCCTTGCCCGATTTCGCTCCGGTTTGTTTCGTTCTGCACTATATCGGACCCAAATAGCAGAGTTCCGTCGAAAGTTTGACGATATCAGCGACGGTTCAACAATTACAGCCCGATTTGACCCATTTCTCGCTGTAAACGCAGTTCGTTGCACGATTTTGCACCGGCTTGTGTCGCTTTGAACTACTTCGAAAGCAAATAGCACATTTCCGTCGAGAGTTTGTCGTTATCAGCGACGGTTCAACAATTACAGCCCGATTTGACCCATTTCTCGCTGTAAACGCACTTTCTTGCAGGATTTTGCTCCATTTTGTGTCTTTTTGCACTATATCGGACCCAAATAGCACATATCCGTCGAGAGTTTGACGATATCAGCGACGGTTCATCAATTACAGACGGATTTGACCCATTTCTCCCTGTGATCGCCCTCCCTTGCACGATTTTGCTCCGGGTTGTGTCGTTTTGCACTATTTCGGACCCAAAAAGCGCATTTCCGTCGACAGTTTGACGATATCAGCGACAGTTCAACAAATACAACCCGATTTGACCCATTTCTCGCTGTAAACGCACCCTCTTGCACGATTTTGCTCCGGTTTGTGTCGTTCTGCAATATATCGGACCTATATAGCACATTTCCGTCGAGAGTTTCACGATATCAGTGACGGTTTAACAATTACAGCCCGATTTGACCCATTTCTCGCTGAAAACGCACGCCCTTGCACAATTTTGCTCCGGTTTGTGTCGTTCTGCACCATTTCGGAAGCAAATAGCACATGTCCGTCCGGAGTTTGACGATATCAGCGAGGGTTTAACATCTACAGCCCGATGTGACCCATTTCTCCCTGAAAACGCACTCCCTTGCACGCTTTTGCGCCGGTTTCTGTCGTTTTGAACTATTTCGGACCCAAATAGCACATTTCCGTCGAGAGTTTAACGATATCAGCGACGGTTCAACAATTCCAGCCCGATTTGAGCCATTTCTCGCAGTAAACGCAGTTCGTTGCAGGATTTTGCACCGGCTTGTGTCGCTTTGAACTACTTCGGAAGCAAATAGCACATTTCCGTCGAGAGTTTGTCGATATCAGCGACGGTTCAACAATTACAGCCCGATTTGACCCATTTCTCGCTGTAAACGCACTTTCTTGCAGGATTTTGCTTCGGTTAGTGTCGTTCTGCACTATATCGGACCCAAATAGCACATTTCCGTCGAGAGTTTGACGATATCAGCGACGGTTCAACAATTACAGCCCGATTTGAGCCATTTCTCGCTGTAAACGCGCTTCCTTGCACGATTTTGCTTCGGTTTGTGTCGTTCGGCACTATATCGGACCCAAGTAGCACATTTCCGTCGAGAGTTTGACGATATCAGCGACAGTTCAACAATTACAGCCCGATTTGACGCATTTCTCGCTGTAAATGCACTTCCTTGCACGATTTTGCTCCATTTTGTGTCGTTTTGCACTATATCGGAACCAAATAGCACATATCCGTCGAGAGTTTGACGATATCAGCGACGGTTCATCAATTACAGACGGATTTGACCCATTTCTCCCTGTGATCGCCCTCCCTTGCACGATATTGCTCCGGGTTGTGTCGTTTTGCACTATTTCGGACCCAAAAAGCACATTTCCGTCGAGAGTTTGACGATATCAGCGATGGTTCAACAATTACAGCCCGATTTGAGCCATTTCTCGCTGTAAACGCACTTCCTTGCACGATTTTGCTTCGGTTAGTGTCGTTCTGCACTATATCGGACCCAAATAGCACATTTCCGTCGAGAGTTTGACGATATCAGCGACGGTTCAACAATTACAGCCCGATTTGAGCCATTTCTCGCTGTAAACGCGCTTCCTTGCACGATTTTGCTCCGGTTTGTGTCGTATTGCACTATGTCGGACCCAAATAGCACATTTCCGTCGAGAGTTTGACGATATCAGCGACGGATCAACAATTACAGCCCGATTTGACACATTTCTCGCTGTAAATGCACTTCCTTGCACGATTTTGCACCGGCTTGTGTCGCTTTGCACTATTTCGGAAGCAAATAGCACATTTCCGTCGAGAGTTTGACGATATCAGCGACGGTTCAACAATTACAGACGGATTTGACACATTTCTCGCTGTAAACGCACTCCCTTGCACGATTTTGCTCCGGTTTGTGTCATTCTGCACTATATCGGACCCAAGTAGCACATTTCCGTCGAGAGTTTGACGATATCAGCGACGGTTCAACAATTACAACCCGATTTGACCCATTTCTCGCTGTAAATGCACTTCCTTGCACGATTTTGCTCCATTTTGTGTCGTTTTGCACTATATCGGACCCAAATAGCACATTTCCGTCGAGAGTTTGACGATATCAGCGAGGGTTCAACAATTACAGACGGATTTGACACATTTCTCGCTGAAAACGCACTCGCTTGTACGATTTTGCTCCGGTTTGTGTCGTTCTGCACTATATCGGACCCAAATAGCACATTTCCGTCGAGAGTGTGACGATATCAGCGACTGTTCAACAATTACAGCCCGATTTGGCCCATTTCTCGCTGAAAACGCACTCCCTTGCACGATTTTGCGCCAGTTTTTATCGTATTGCACTATATCGGACCCAAATAGCACATTTCCGTCGAGAGTTTGACGATATCGGACACGGTTCAACAATTACAGCCCCATTTGACCCATTTCTCGCTGTAAACGCACTTCCTTGCACGATTTTGCTCCGGCTTGTGTCGTTTTGCACTATTTCAGAAGCAAATAGCACATTTCCGTCGAGAGTTTGACGATATCAGGGACGGTTCGACAATTACAGACGGATTTGACACATTTCTCGCTGTGAACGCACTCCCTTGCACGATTTTGCTCCGGTTAGAGTCGTTCTGCACTATATCAGAACCAAATAGCACATTTCCGTCGAGAGTTTGACGATATCAGCGACGGATCAACAATTACAGCCCGATTTGGCCCACTTCTCGCTGAAAACCCACTCCCTTGCACGATTTTGCTCCATTTTGTGTCGTTTTGTACTATATCAGACCCAAATAGCACATTTCCGTCGAGAGTTTGACGATATCAGCGACGGTTCAACAACTACAGCCCGATTTGACCCATTTCTCGCAGTAAACGCACTTCCTTGCACGATTTTGCACCGGCTTGTGTCGTTCTGCACTATACCGGACCCAAATGGCACGCTTCCGTCGAGAGTTTTACGATATCAGCGAAAGTTCAACAGTTACAGCCCGATTTGACCCATTTCTCGCTGTAAGGGCACTTCCTTGCACGATTTTGCTCCATTTTGTGTCGTTTTGCACTATATCGGTCCCAAATAGCACATTTCCGTCGAGAGTTTGACGATATCAGCGACGGTTCATCAATTACAGCCCGATTTGATCCATTTCTCGCTGTAAACGCACTCCCTCGCACGATTTTGACCCGGTTTGTGTCGTTCGGCACTATATCGGACCCAAATGGCACATTTCCGTCGAGAGTGTGACGATATCAGCGACGGTTCAAAAATTACAACCCGATTTGACCCATTTCTCGCTGTAAACGCACTCCCTCGCACGATTTTGATGCGGTTTGTGTCTTTCTGCACTATATCGGACCCAAATAGCACATTTCCGTCGAGAGTTTGACGATATCAGCGAGGGTTCAACAACCACAGCCCGATGTGACCTATTTCTCGCTGAAAACGCACTGCCTTGCACGATTTTGCTCCGGTGTGTGTCGTTTTGCACTATGTCGGAACCAAATAGCATATTTCCATCGAGAGTTTGACGATATCAGCGACGGTTCAACAGTTACAGACGGATTTGACACATTTCTCGCTGTAAATGCACTTCCTTGCACGATTTTGCTCCATTTTGTGTCGTTTTGCACTATATCGAACCCAAATAGCACACTTCCGTCGAGAGTTTGACGATATCAGGGACGGTTCGACAATTACAGACGGATTTGACACATTTCTCGCTGTGAACGCACTCCCTTGCACGATTTTGCTCCGGTTAGAGTCGTTCTGCACTATATCAGAACCAAATAGCACATTTCCGTCGAGAGTTTGACGATATCAGCGACGGATCAACAATTACAGCCCGATTTGGCCCACTTCTCGCTGAAAACCCACTCCCTTGCACGATTTTGCTCCATTTTGTGTCGTTTTGTACTATATCAGACCCAAATAGCACATTTCCGTCGAGAGTTTGACGATATCAGCGACGGTTCAACAACTACAGCCCGATTTGACCCATTTCTCGCAGTAAACGCACTTCCTTGCACGATTTTGCACCGGCTTGTGTCGTTCTGCACTATACCGGACCCAAATGGCACGCTTCCGTCGAGAGTTTTACGATATCAGCGAAAGTTCAACAGTTACAGCCCGATTTGATCCATTTCTCGCTGTAAGGGCACTTCCTTGCACGATTTTGCTCCATTTTGTGTCGTTTTGCACTATATCGGTCCCAAATAGCACATTTCCGTCGAGAGTTTGACGATATCAGCGACGGTTCATCAATTACAGCCCGATTTGATCCATTTCTCGCTGTAAACACACTCCCTCGCACGATTTTGACCCGGTTTGTGTCGTTCGGCACTATATCGGACCCAAATGGCACATTTCCGTCGAGAGTGTGACGATATCAGCGACGGTTCAACAATTACAACCCGATTTGTCCCATTTCTCGCTGTAAACGCACTCCCTCGCACGATTTTGATCCGGTTTGTGTCTTTCTGCACTATATCGGACCCAAATAGCACATTTCCGTCGAGAGTTTGACGATATCAGCGAGGGTTCAACAACCACAGCCCGATGTGACCTATTTCTCGCTGAAAACGCACTGCCTTGCACGATTTTGCTCCGGTGTGTGTCGTTTTGCACTATGTCGGAACCAAATAGCATATTTCCATCGAGAGTTTGACGATATCAGCGACGGTTCAACAATTACAGACGGATTTGACACATTTCTCGCTGTAAATGCACTTCCTTGCACGATTTTGCTCCATTTTGTGTCGTTTTGCACTATATCGGACCCAAATAGCACATTTCCGTCGAGAGTTTGACGATATCAGGGACGGTTCGACAATTACAGACGGATTTGACACATTTCTCGCTGTGAACGCACTCCCTTGCACGATTTTGCTCCGGTTAGAGTCGTTCTGCACTATATCAGAACCAAATAGCACATTTCCGTCGAGAGTTTGACGATATCAGCGACGGATCAACAATTACAGCCCGATTTGGCCCACTTCTCGCTGAAAACCCACTCCCTTGCACGATTTTGCTCCATTTTGTGTCGTTTTGTACTATATCAGACCCAAATAGCACATTTCCGTCGAGAGTTTGACGATATCAGCGACGGTTCAACAACTACAGCCCGATTTGACCCATTTCTCGCAGTAAACGCACTTCCTTGCACGATTTTGCACCGGCTTGTGTCGTTCTGCACTATACCGGACCCAAATGGCACGCTTCCGTCGAGAGTTTTACGATATCAGCGAAAGTTCAACAGTTACAGCCCGATTTGACCCATTTCTCGCTGTAAGGGCACTTCCTTGCACGATTTTGCTCCATTTTGTGTCGTTTTGCACTATATCGGTCCCAAATAGCACATTTCCGTCGAGAGTTTGACGATATCAGCGACGGTTCATCAATTACAGCCCGATTTGATCCATTTCTCGCTGTAAACGCACTCCCTCGCACGATTTTGACCCGGTTTGTGTCGTTCGGCACTATATCGGACCCAAATGGCACATTTCCGTCGAGAGTGTGACGATATCAGCGACGGTTCAACAATTACAACCCGATTTGACCCATTTCTCGCTGTAAACGCACTCCCTCGCACGATTTTGCGCCAGTTTTTATCGTATTGCACTATATCGGACCCAAATAGCACATTTCCGTCGAGAGTTTGACGATATCGGACACGGTTCAACAATTACAGCCCCATTTGACCCATTTCTCGCTGTAAACGCACTTCCTTGCACGATTTTGCTCCGGCTTGTGTCGTTTTGCACTATATCGGACCCAAATAGCACATTTCCGTCGAGAGTTTGACGATATCAGCGAGGGTTCAACAATTACAGACGGATTTGACACATTTCTCGCTGAAAACGCACTCGCTTGTACGATTTTGCTCCGGTTTGTGTCGTTCTGCACTATATCGGACCCAAATAGCACATTTCCGTCGAGAGTGTGACGATATCAGCGACTGTTCAACAATTACAGCCCGATTTGGCCCATTTCTCGCTGAAAACGCACTCCCTTGCACGATTTTGCGCCAGTTTTTATCGTATTGCACTATATCGGACCCAAATAGCACATTTCCGTCGAGAGTTTGACGATATCGGACACGGTTCAACAATTACAGCCCCATTTGACCCATTTCTCGCTGTAAACGCACTTCCTTGCACGATTTTGCTCCGGCTTGTGTCGTTTTGCACTATTTCAGAAGCAAATAGCACATTTCCGTCGAGAGTTTGACGATATCAGGGACGGTTCGACAATTACAGACGGATTTGACACATTTCTCGCTGTGAACGCACTCCCTTGCACGATTTTGCTCCGGTTAGAGTCGTTCTGCACTATATCAGAACCAAATAGCACATTTCCGTCGAGAGTTTGACGATATCAGCGACGGATCAACAATTACAGCCCGATTTGGCCCACTTCTCGCTGAAAACCCACTCCCTTGCACGATTTTGCTCCATTTTGTGTCGTTTTGTACTATATCAGACCCAAATAGCACATTTCCGTCGAGAGTTTGACGATATCAGCGACGGTTCAACAACTACAGCCCGATTTGACCCATTTCTCGCAGTAAACGCACTTCCTTGCACGATTTTGCACCGGCTTGTGTCGTTCTGCACTATACCGGACCCAAATGGCACGCTTCCGTCGAGAGTTTTACGATATCAGCGAAAGTTCAACAGTTACAGCCCGATTTGACCCATTTCTCGCTGTAAGGGCACTTCCTTGCACGATTTTGCTCCATTTTGTGTCGTTTTGCACTATATCGGTCCCAAATAGCACATTTCCGTCGAGAGTTTGACGATATCAGCGACGGTTCATCAATTACAGCCCGATTTGATCCATTTCTCGCTGTAAACGCACTCCCTCGCACGATTTTGACCCGGTTTGTGTCGTTCGGCACTATATCGGACCCAAATGGCACATTTCCGTCGAGAGTGTGACGATATCAGCGACGGTTCAAAAATTACAACCCGATTTGACCCATTTCTCGCTGTAAACGCACTCCCTCGCACGATTTTGATCCGGTTTGTGTCTTTCTGCACTATATCGGACCCAAATAGCACATTTCCGTCGAGAGTTTGACGATATCAGCGAGGGTTCAACAACCACAGCCCGATGTGACCTATTTCTCGCTGAAAACGCACTGCCTTGCACGATTTTGCTCCGGTGTGTGTCGTTTTGCACTATGTCGGAACCAAATAGCATATTTCCATCGAGAGTTTGACGATATCAGCGACGGTTCAACAGTTACAGACGGATTTGACACATTTCTCGCTGTAAATGCACTTCCTTGCACGATTTTGCTCCATTTTGTGTCGTTTTGCACTATATCGAACCCAAATAGCACACTTCCGTCGAGAGTTTGACGATATCAGGGACGGTTCGACAATTACAGACGGATTTGACACATTTCTCGCTGTGAACGCACTCCCTTGCACGATTTTGCTCCGGTTAGAGTCGTTCTGCACTATATCAGAACCAAATAGCACATTTCCGTCGAGAGTTTGACGATATCAGCGACGGATCAACAATTACAGCCCGATTTGGCCCACTTCTCGCTGAAAACCCACTCCCTTGCACGATTTTGCTCCATTTTGTGTCGTTTTGTACTATATCAGACCCAAATAGCACATTTCCGTCGAGAGTTTGACGATATCAGCGACGGTTCAACAACTACAGCCCGATTTGACCCATTTCTCGCAGTAAACGCACTTCCTTGCACGATTTTGCACCGGCTTGTGTCGTTCTGCACTATACCGGACCCAAATGGCACGCTTCCGTCGAGAGTTTTACGATATCAGCGAAAGTTCAACAGTTACAGCCCGATTTGACCCATTTCTCGCTGTAAGGGCACTTCCTTGCACGATTTTGCTCCATTTTGTGTCGTTTTGCACTATATCGGTCCCAAATAGCACATTTCCGTCGAGAGTTTGACGATATCAGCGACGGTTCATCAATTACAGCCCGATTTGATCCATTTCTCGCTGTAAACACACTCCCTCGCACGATTTTGACCCGGTTTGTGTCGTTCGGCACTATATCGGACCCAAATGGCACATTTCCGTCGAGAGTGTGACGATATCAGCGACGGTTCAACAATTACAACCCGATTTGTCCCATTTCTCGCTGTAAACGCACTCCCTCGCACGATTTTGATCCGGTTTGTGTCTTTCTGCACTATATCGGACCCAAATAGCACATTTCCGTCGAGAGTTTGACGATATCAGCGAGGGTTCAACAACCACAGCCCGATGTGACCTATTTCTCGCTGAAAACGCACTGCCTTGCACGATTTTGCTCCGGTGTGTGTCGTTTTGCACTATGTCGGAACCAAATAGCATATTTCCATCGAGAGTTTGACGATATCAGCGACGATTCAACAATTACAGACGGATTTGACACATTTCTCGCTGTAAACGCACTCCCTTCCACGATCTTGCTCCGGTTTGTGTAATTCTGTACTACATCGGACCCAAATAGCACATTTCCGTCGAGAGTTTGACGATATCAGCGAGGGTTCAACAACCACAGCCCGATGTGACCTATTTCTCGCTGAAAACGCACTGCCTTGCACGATTTTGCTCCGGTGTGTGTCGTTTTGCACTATGTCGGAACCAAATAGCATATTTCCATCGAGAGTTTGACGATATCAGCGACGATTCAACAATTACAGACGGATTTGACACATTTCTCGCTGTAAACGCACTCCCTTCCACGATCTTGCTCCGGTTTGTGTAATTCTGTACTACATCGGACCCAAATAGCACATTTCCGTCGAGAGTTTGACGATATCAGCGAGGGTTCAACAACCACAGCCCGATGTGACCTATTTCTCGCTGAAAACGCACTGCCTTGCACGATTTTGCTCCGGTGTGTGTCGTTTTGCACTATGTCGGAACCAAATAGCATATTTCCATCGAGAGTTTGACGATATCAGCGACGGTTCAACAATTACAGACGGATTTGACACATTTCTCGCTGTAAATGCACTTCCTTGCACGATTTTGCTCCATTTTGTGTCGTTTTGCACTATATCGGACCCAAATAGCACATTTCCGTCGAGAGTTTGACGATATCAGGGACGGTTCGACAATTACAGACGGATTTGACACATTTCTCGCTGTGAACGCACTCCCTTGCACGATTTTGCTCCGGTTAGAGTCGTTCTGCACTATATCAGAACCAAATAGCACATTTCCGTCGAGAGTTTGACGATATCAGCGACGGATCAACAATTACAGCCCGATTTGGCCCACTTCTCGCTGAAAACCCACTCCCTTGCACGATTTTGCTCCATTTTGTGTCGTTTTGTACTATATCAGACCCAAATAGCACATTTCCGTCGAGAGTTTGACGATATCAGCGACGGTTCAACAACTACAGCCCGATTTGACCCATTTCTCGCAGTAAACGCACTTCCTTGCACGATTTTGCACCGGCTTGTGTCGTTCTGCACTATACCGGACCCAAATGGCACGCTTCCGTCGAGAGTTTTACGATATCAGCGAAAGTTCAACAGTTACAGCCCGATTTGACCCATTTCTCGCTGTAAGGGCACTTCCTTGCACGATTTTGCTCCATTTTGTGTCGTTTTGCACTATATCGGTCCCAAATAGCACATTTCCGTCGAGAGTTTGACGATATCAGCGACGGTTCATCAATTACAGCCCGATTTGATCCATTTCTCGCTGTAAACGCACTCCCTCGCACGATTTTGACCCGGTTTGTGTCGTTCGGCACTATATCGGACCCAAGTGGCACATTTCCGTCGAGAGTGTGACGATATCAGCGACGGTTCAACAATTACAACCCGATTTGACCCATTTCTCGCTGTAAACGCACTCCCTCGCACGATTTTGATCCGGTTTGTGTCTTTCTGCACTATATCGGACCCAAATAGCACATTTCCGTCGAGAGTTTGACGATATCAGCGAGGGTTCAACAACCACAGCCCGATGTGACCTATTTCTCGCAGAAAACGCACTGCCTTGCACGATTTTGCTCCGGTGTGTGTCGTTTTGCACTATGTCGGAACCAAATAGCATATTTCCATCGAGAGTTTGACGATATCAGCGACGGTTCAACAATTACAGACGGATTTGACACATTTCTCGCTGTAAACGCACTCCCTTCCACGATCTTGCTCCGGTTTGTGTAATTCTGTACTACATCGGACCCAAATAGCACATTTCCGTCGAGAGTTTGACGATATCAGCGACGGTTCAACAATTACAGACGGATTTGACACATTTCTCGCTGTAAACGCACTCGCTTCCACGATTTTGCTCCGGTTTGTGTCATTCTGTACTACATCGGACCCACATAGCACATTTCGGTCGAGAGTTTGACGATATCAGCGACGGTTTAACAATTACAGCCCGATTTGACACATTTCTCGCTGTAAATGCACTTCCTTGCACGATTTTGCTCCATTTTGTGTCGTTTTGCACTATATCGGACCCAAATAGCACATTTCCGTCTAGAGTTTGACGATATCAGGGACGGTTCGACAATTACAGACGGATTTGACACATTTCTCGCTGTGAACGCACTCCCTTGCACGATTTTGCTCCGGTTAGAGTCGTTCTGCACTATATCAGAACCAAATAGCACATTTCCGTCGAGAGTTTGACGATATCAGCGACGGATCAACAATTACAGCCCGATTTGGCCCACTTCTCGCTGAAAACCCACTCCCTTGCACGATTTTGCTCCATTTTGTGTCGTTTTGTACTATATCAGACCCAAATAGCACATTTCCGTCGAGAGTTTGACGATATCAGCGACGGTTCAACAACTACAGCCCGATTTGACCCATTTCTCGCAGTAAACGCACTTCCTTGCACGATTTTGCACCGCCTTGTGTCGTTCTGCACTATACCGGACCCAAATGGCACGCTTCCGTCGAGAGTTTTACGATATCAGCGAAAGTTCAACAGTTACAGCCCGATTTGACCCATTTCTCGCTGTAAGGGCACTTCCTTGCACGATTTTGCTCCATTTTGTGTCGTTTTGCACTATATCGGTCCCAAATAGCACATTTCCGTCGAGGGTTTGACGATATCAGCGACGGTTCAAGAATTACAGACGGATTTGACTCATTTCTCGCTGTAGACGCACCCTCTTGCACGATTTTGATCCGGTTTGTCTCGTTCTGCACTATATCGGACCCAAATGGCACATTTCCGTCGGGAGTTTGACGATATCAGCGACAGTTCAACAATTACAGCCCGATTTGACCCATTTCCCGCTGTAAGGGCACTTCCTTGCACGATTTTGCTCCATTTTGTGTCGTTTTGCACTATATCGGACCGAAATAGCACATTTCCATCGAGAGTTTGACGATATCAGCGACGGTTCAACAATTACAGCCCGATTTGACGCATTTCTCGCTGTAAATGCACTTCCTTGCACGATTTTGCTGCGGTTTGTGTCGTTTTGCACTATATCGGACCCAAATAGCACATTTCCGTCGAGAGTTTGACGATATCAGCGACGGTTCAACAAATACAGCCCGATTTGGCCCATTTCTCGCTGAAAACGCACTCCCATGCAAGATTTTCTCCAGCTTGTGTCGTTTTGCACTATATCGGAGCGAAATAGCACATTTCCGTCGAGAGTTTGACGATATCAGCGACGATTCAACAATTCCAGCCCGATTTGACCCATTTCTCCCGGTAAACGCACTTCCTTGCACGATTTTGGTCCGGTTTGTGTCGTTCGGCACTATATCGGACCGAAGTAGCACATTTCCGTCGAGAGTATGACGATATCAGCGACGGTTCAACAATTACAGCCCGATTTAACCCATTTCTCGCTGTAAACGCACTTCCTTGCACGATTTTGCTCTGGTTTGTCTCGTTCTGCACTATATCGGACCCAAATAGCACATATCCGTCGAGAGTTTGACGATATCAGCGACGGTTCAACAATTACAGACGGATTTGACCCATTTCTCTCTGTAATCGCACACCCTTGCACAATTTTCCTCCGGTTTGTCTCGTTCTGCATTATGTCGGACCCAAATAGCACATTTCCGTCGAGAGTTTGACGATATCAGTGACGGTTCAACAATTACAGACGGATTTGACCCATTTCTCGCTGTAATCGCACCCCCTTGGACGATTTTGCTCCGGTTTGAGTCGTTTTGCACTATGTCGGACCCAAATAACATATTTCCGACGAGAGTTTGACGATATCAGCGACGGTTCAACAATTACAGACGGATTTCACACATTGCTCGCTGTAATCGCACTCGCTAGCACGATTGTGCTCCCCCTTGTCTCGTTCTGCACTATATCGGATCCAAATAGCACATTTCCGTCGAGAGTTTGACGATATCGGCGGCGGTTCAACAATTACAGCCGGATTTGACCCACTTCTCGCTGTAAACGCACTCCCTTGCACGATTTTGCTCCGGTTTGTGTCGTATTGCACTATGTCGGACCCAAACAGCACATTCCCGTCGAGAGTTTGACGATATCAGCGGCGGTTCCACAATTACAGCGCGATTTGTCCCCCTTCTCGCTGTAAACGCTCTCCCTTGCACGATTTTGCTCCGGTTTGTGTCGTTCGGCACTATATCGGACCCAAATAGCACATTTCCGTCGAGAGTGTGACGATATCAGCGAGGGTTCAACAATTACAGCCCCATTTGACCCATTTCTCGCAGTAAACGCACTTCCTTGCACGATTTTGCACCGGCTTGTGTCGCTTTGCACTACTTCGGATGCAAATAGCACATTTCCGTCGAGAGTTTGACGATATCAGCGACGGTTCAACAATTACAGCCCCATTTGACCCATTTCTCGCAGTAAACGCACTTCCTTGCACGATTTTGCACCGGCTTGTGTCGCTTTGCACTATTTCGGAAGCAAATAGCACATTTCCGTCGAGACTTTGACGATATCAGCGACGGTTCAACAATTACAGACGGATTTGACCCATTTCTCGCTGTAAACACACTCCCTTGCACGATTTTGCTCCGGTTTGTGTCGAACTGCACTTTATCGGACCCAAATAGCACATTTCCGTCGAGAGTGTGACGATATCAGCGACGGTTCTACAATTACAGCCCGATTTGGCCCATTTCTCGCTGTAAATGCACTTCCTTGCACGATTTTGCTCCATTTTGTGTCGTTTTGCACTATATCGGACCCAAATGGCACATTTCCGTCGAAAGTTCGACGATATCAGCGACAGTTCAACAATTACAGTCCGACTTGACCCATCTCTCGCTGAAAACGCACTCGCTTGTACGATTTTGCTCCGGTTTGTGTCGTTCTGCACTATATCGGACACAAATAGCACATTTCCGTCGAGAGTTTGACGATATCGGACACGGTTCAACAATTACAGCCCCATTTGACACATTTCTCGCTGTAAACGCACTTCCTTGCACGATTTTGCACCGGCTTGTGTCGCTTTGCACTATATCGGACCCAAATAGCACATTTCCGTCGAGGGTTTGACGATATCAGCGACGGTTCAACAATTACAGACGGATTTGTCACATTTCTCGCTGTAAACGCACTCCCGAGCACGATTTTGCTCCGGTTTCTGTCTTTCTGCACTATATCGGACCCAAATAGCACATTTCCGTCGAGAGTGTGACGATATCAGCGAGGGTTCAACAATTACAGCCCCATTTGACCCATTTCTCGCAGTAAACGCACTTCCTTGCACGATTTTGCACCGGCTTGTGTCGCTTTGCACTATTTCGGAAGCAAACAGCACATTTCCGTCGAGAGTTTGACGATATCAGCGACGGTTCAACAATTACAGCCCCGTTTGACCCATTTCTCGCAGTAAACGCACTTCCTTGCACGATTTTGCACCGGCTTGTGTCGCTTTGCACTATTTCGGAAGCAAATAGCACACTTCCGTCGAGACTTTGACGATATCAGCGACGGTTCAACAATTAGAGACGGATTTGACACATTTCTCGCTGTAAACGCACTTCCTTGCACGATTTTGCTCCGGTTTGTGTCTTTCTGCACTATATCGGACCAAAATAGCACATTTCCGTCGAGAGTTCGACGATATCAGCGACGGTTCAACAATTACAGCCCGATTTGGCCCATTTCTCGCTGAAAACGCACTCCCATGCAAGATTTTCTCCAGTTTGTGTCGTTTTGCACTATATCGGAGCGAAATAGCACATTTCCGTCGAGAGTTTGACGATATCAGCGACGATTCAACAATTCCAGCCCGATTTGACCGATTTCTCCCGGTAAACGCACTTCCTTGCACGATTTTGGTCCGGTTTGTGTCGTTCGGCACTATATCGGACCGAAGTAGCACATTTCCGTCGAGAGTATGACGATATCAGCGACGGTTCAACAATTACAGCCCGATTTAACCCATTTCTCGCTGTAAACGCACTTCCTTGCACGATTTTGCTCTGGTTTGTCTCGTTCTGCACTATATCGGACCCAAATAGCACATATCCGTCGAGAGTTTGACGATATCAGTGACGGTTCAACAATTACAGACGGATTTGACCCATTTCTCGCTGTAATCGCACCCCCTTGGACGATTTTGCTCCGGTTTGAGTCGTTTTGCACTATGTCGGACCCAAATAACATATTTCCGACGAGAGTTTGACGATATCAGCGACGGTTCAACAATTACAGACGGATTTCACACATTGCTCGCTGTAATCGCACTCGCTAGCACGATTGTGCTCCCCCTTGTCTCGTTCTGCACTATATCGGACCCAAATAGCACATTTCCGTCGAGAGTTTGACGATATCGGCGGCGGTTCAACAATTACAGCCGGATTTGACCCACTTCTCGCTGTAAACGCACTCCCTTGCACGATTTTGCTCCGGTTTGTGTCGTATTGCACTATGTCGGACCCAAACAGCACATTCCCGTCGAGAGTTTGACGATATCAGCGGCGGTTCCACAATTACAGCGCGATTTGTCCCCCCTTCTCGCTGTAAACGCTCTCCCTTGCACGATTTTGCTCCGGTTTGTGTCGTTCGGCACTATATCGGACCCAAATAGCACATTTCCGTCGAGAGTGTGACGATATCAGCGAGGGTTCAACAATTACAGCCCCATTTGACCCATTTCTCGCTGTAAACGCACTTCCTTGCACGATTTTGCACCGGCTTGTGTCGCTTTGCACTATTTCGGAAGCAAATAGCACATTTCCGTCGAGACTTTGACGATATCAGCGACGGTTCAACAATTACAGACGGATTTGACACATTTCTCGCTGTAAACGCACTCCCTTGCACGATTTTGCTCCGGTTTGTGTCGAACTGCACTTTATCGGACCCAAATAGCACATTTCCGTCGAGAGTGTGACGATATCAGCGACGGTTCTACAATTACAGCCCGATTTGGCCCATTTCTCGCTGTAAATGCACTTCCTTGCACGATTTTGCTCCGGTTTGTGTCGTTCTGCACTATATCGGACACAAATAGCACATTTCCGTCGAGAGTTTGACGATATCAGACACGGTTCAACAATTACAGCCCCATTTGACCCATTTCTCGCTGTAAACGCACTTCCTTGCACGATTTTGCTCGGTTTGTCTCGTTCTGCACTATATCGGACCCAAATAGCACATTTCCGTCGAGAGTTTGACGATATCGGACACGGTTCAACAATTACAGCCCCATTTGACCCATTTCTCGCTGTAAACGCACTTCCTTGCACGATTTTGCACCGACTTGTGTCGCTTTGCACTATATCGGACCCAAATAGCACATTTCCGTCGAGAGTGCGACGATATCAGCGACGGTTCAACAATTACAGACGGATTTGATCCATTTCTCGCTGTAAACGCACTCCCTTGCACGATTTTGCACCGGTGTGTGTCGTTTTGCACTATGTCGCTCCCAAATAGCATATTTCCGTCGAGAGTTTGACGATATCAGCGACGGTTCAACAATTACAGACGGATTTGACACATTTCTCGCTGTAAACGCACTCCCTTGCACGATTTTGCTCCGGTTTGTGTCGTTCTGCACTATATCGGACCCAAATAGCACATTTCCGTCGAGAGTGTGACGATATCAGCGACTGTTCAACAATTACAGCCCGATTTGGCCCATTTCTCGCTGAAAACGCACGCCCTTGCACGATTTTGCGCCAGTTTTTGTCGTATTGCACTATATCGGACACAAATAGCACATTTCCGTCGAGAGTTTGACGATATCAGACACGGTTCAACAATTACAGCCCCCATTTGACCCATTTCTCGCTGTAAACGCACTTCCTTGCACGATTTTGCTCGGGTTTGTCTCGTTCTGCACTATATCGGACCCAAATAGCACATTTCCGTCGAGAGTTTGACGATATCGGACACGGTTCAACAATTACAGCCCCATTTGACCCATTTCTCGCTGTAAACGCACTTCCTTGCACGATTTTGCACCGGCTTGTGTCGTTCTGCACTATAT
>NW_027478298.1:22500-27500 GCF_051020975.1 Osmia lignaria lignaria | reverse complement strand
AGTTCAATAGCGTTTAACGATCGATCCACGGTACAGAATGCAAAAATATGATTGTTAAAATTTTCGACTAATCGGTTCTAAGAGGCGAAGCAATACGCCGCTGGGACTTTGAAATATTTCGGAGCGCACCTAAAGTTCGTTATTTTGGCTAAACGGAGCGAAAATCTGCATTTATACCATCACGGACGTTAGTTTAATAGCGTTTAACGATGGATCCACGGTACAGAATGCAAAAATATGATTGTTAAAATTTTCGACTAATCGGTTCTAAGAGGCGAAGCAATACGCCGCTGGGACTTTGAAATATTTCGGAGCGCACCTAAAGTTCGTTATTTTGGCTAAACGGAGCGAAAATCTGCATTTATACCATCACGGACGTTAGTTCAATAGCGTTTAACGATCGATCCACGGTACAGAATGCAAAAATATGATTGTTAAAATTTTCGACTAATCGGTTCTAAGAGGCGAAGCAATACGCCGCTGGGACTTTGAAATATTTCGGAGCGCATCTAAAGTTCGTTATTTTGGCTACACGGAGCGAAAATCTGCATTTATACCATCACGGACGTTAGTTCAATAGCGTTTAACGATCGATCCACGGTACAGAATGCAAAAATATGATTGTTAAAATTTTCGACTAATCGGTTCTAAGAGGCGAAGCAATACGCCGCTGGGACTTTGAAATATTTCGGAGCGCACCTAAAGTTCGTTATTTTGGCTAAACGGAGCGAAAATCTGCATTTATACCATCACGGACGTTAGTTTAATAGCGTTTAACGATGGATCCACGGTACAGAATGCAAAAATATGATTGTTAAAATTTTCGACTAATCGGTTCTAAGAGGCGAAGCAATACGCCGCTGGGACTTTGAAATATTTCGGAGCGCACCTAAAGTTCGTTATTTTGGCTAAACGGAGCGAAAATCTGCATTTATACCATCACGGACGTTAGTTCAATAGCGTTTAACGATCGATCCACGGTACAGAATGCAAAAATATGATTGTTAAAATTTTCGACTAATCGGTTCTAAGAGGCGAAGCAATACGCCGCTGGGACTTTGAAATATTTCGGAGCGCACCTAAAGTTCGTTATTTTGGCTAAACGGAGCGAAAATCTGCATTTATACCATCACGGACGTTAGTTTAATAGCGTTTAACGATGGATCCACGGTACAGAATGCAAAAATATGATTGTTAAAATTTTCGACTAATCGGTTCTAAGAGGCGAAGCAATACGCCGCTGGGACTTTGAAATATTTCGGAGCGCACCTAAAGTTCGTTATTTTGGCTAAACGGAGCGAAAATCTGCATTTATACCATCACGGACGTTAGTTTAATAGCGTTTAACGATGGATCCACGGTACAGAATGCAAAAATATGATTGTTAAAATTTTCGACTAATCGGTTCTAAGAGGCGAAGCAATACGCCGCTGGGACTTTGAAATATTTCGGAGCGCACCTAAAGTTCGTTATTTTGGCTAAACGGAGCGAAAATCTGCATTTATACCATCACGGACGTTAGTTCAATAGCGTTTAACGATCGATCCACGGTACAGAATGCAAAAATATGATTGTTAAAATTTTCGACTAATCGGTTCTAAGAGGCGAAGCAATACGCCGCTGGGACTTTGAAATATTTCGGAGCGCACCTAAAGTTCGTTATTTTGGCTAAACGGAGCGAAAATCTGCATTTATACCATCACGGACGTTAGTTCAATAGCGTTTAACGATCGATCCACGGTACAGAATGCAAAAATATGATTGTTAAAATTTTCGACTAATCGGTTCTAAGAGGCGAAGCAATACGCCGCTGGGACTTTGAAATATTTCGGAGCGCATCTAAAGTTCGTTATTTTGGCTAAACGGAGCGAAAATCTGCATTTATACCATCACGGACGTTAGTTCAATAGCGTTTAACGATCGATCCACGGTACAGAATGCAAAAATATGATTGTTAAAATTTTCGACTAATCGGTTCTAAGAGGCGAAGCAATACGCCGCTGGGACTTTGAAATATTTCGGAGCGCACCTGAAGTTCGTTATTTTGGCTAAACGGAGCGAAAATCTGCATTTATACCATCACAGACGTTAGTTTAATAGCGTTTAACGATGGATCCACGGTACAGAATGCAAAAATATGATTGTTAAAATTTTCGACTAATCGGTTCTAAGAGGCGAAGCAATACGCCGCTGGGACTTTGAAATATTTCGGAGCGCACCTAAAGTTCGTTATTTTGGCTAAACGGAGCGAAAATCTGCATTTATACCATCACGGACGTTAGTTCAATAGCGTTTAACGATCGATCCACGGTACAGAATGCAAAAATATGATTGTTAAAATTTTCGACTAATCGGTTCTAAGAGGCGAAGCAATACGCCGCTGGGACTTTGAAATATTTCGGAGCGCATCTAAAGTTCGTTATTTTGGCTACACGGAGCGAAAATCTGCATTTATACCATCACGGACGTTAGTTCAATAGCGTTTAACGATCGATCCACGGTACAGAATGCAAAAATATGATTGTTAAAATTTTCGACTAATCGGTTCTAAGAGGCGAAGCAATACGCCGCTGGGACTTTGAAATATTTCGGAGCGCACCTAAAGTTCGTTATTTTGGCTAAACGGAGCGAAAATCTGCATTTATACCATCACGGACGTTAGTTTAATAGCGTTTAACGATGGATCCACGGTACAGAATGCAAAAATATGATTGTTAAAATTTTCGACTAATCGGTTCTAAGAGGCGAAGCAATACGCCGCTGGGACTTTGAAATATTTCGGAGCGCACCTAAAGTTCGTTATTTTGGCTAAACGGAGCGAAAATCTGCATTTATACCATCACGGACGTTAGTTCAATAGCGTTTAACGATCGATCCACGGTACAGAATGCAAAAATATGATTGTTAAAATTTTCGACTAATCGGTTCTAAGAGGCGAAGCAATACGCCGCTGGGACTTTGAAATATTTCGGAGCGCACCTAAAGTTCGTTATTTTGGCTAAACGGAGCGAAAATCTGCATTTATACCATCACGGACGTTAGTTTAATAGCGTTTAACGATGGATCCACGGTACAGAATGCAAAAATATGATTGTTAAAATTTTCGACTAATCGGTTCTAAGAGGCGAAGCAATACGCCGCTGGGACTTTGAAATATTTCGGAGCGCACCTAAAGTTCGTTATTTTGGCTAAACGGAGCGAAAATCTGCATTTATACCATCACGGACGTTAGTTTAATAGCGTTTAACGATGGATCCACGGTACTGAATGCAAAAATATGATTGTTAAAATTTTCGACTAATCGGTTCTAAGAGGCGAAGCAATACGCCGCTGGGACTTTGAAATATTTCGGAGCGCATCTAAAGTTCGTTATTTTGGCTAAACGGAGCGAAAATCTGCATTTATACCATCACGGACGTTAGTTCAATAGCGTTTAACGATCGATCCACGGTACAGAATGCAAAAATATGATTGTTAAAATTTTCGACTTATCGGTTCTGGATCACTGAAAAATCAAAAAAAATTATTAATTTTGATTAATTAAATTACATATGTAGTTTTATATTGTTATAGTCTCGTATTTGTTAATGTTTTGTCGTAAGAAAATGCAAAAATATCGTTTTAATGTTTTCGTCTCATCGGTTCTGGATCGCTGAAAAATCAAAAAAAAATATTAATTTTGATTAATTAAATTACAAATGGAGTTTTATATTGCTATAGTCGCTTATTTGTTAATGTTTTACCGTAAGAAAATGCAAAAATATCGTTTTAATATTTTCATCTCATCGGTTCTGGGCGGTTTTAAAATTTTTTAAAATATTAATTAAACCCATGATTTACATGAGAATGTGAATTTATTATGTCCTGCATGTTAATTTATTAATTTTCATGTATAGAACGTTATAAAATGAAAGGATATGTTCGACGATATTTTCAGTCTAAGTTTTACCGTGCCGGCGGGATGGTACGCTCTCACGGCGGTTTGCACAGGCATACGCCTGGGCGTAAGCCCATGCGTCGCCGACCTAGCGGCCGGCCGTTCGGTATTTATAGGAAGGCACTTTCGGTTCGCTCGGACCGGTCGGGAGTAGCGTCGAGCGTGTGGCTCTTTTATGACTTCGGTTGAAAAGCAGTCTACCGCTCCTCGAGAATATACTTTCTCGACTATTCTCGTTCCGGTTTTCCGTTGCGGATTATTATTAATCTCCACACAGCATTACCACGGGTCGGTGTCTAAGACCGAATGGCCCATATGTGGTGAGCCTTGTAATATAAGGCTGGTGACCTGTATGCACTTATAAATGTTGCATACTTGTACAAACTGAGCATCAACTGTCTGTAACCAAAATTTGTTAAAACTGAAAAAGTTATAAGATTGTATAAAATTTTTGAACCAAGAAAGTAGTGTTAGACGAAAATTCGTTCTATCACTTTTAGAAGGGAGACTGTTTGGAAATATTTAAAGTATAAAATACACAAAAGTCCACTGAATTATGAACAAAATTACGTCCCTGAATTTAAGAAAAGTCAAGAGGTGTCAGAAATAAAATCCTCTCTGATACGTTCAGAGAGGAAAATAAGTATGGAGAGAGGAGTAAAAATGAAAGAAGTTTTAAGGCTGGGGAAACTTCTAAAGGAGAGAGATTCCAACATATCTAATATGTACATTTAAAGCAAGTCCAAGGAACTCTCTCCGTTAATGTTTGAAAAGGTGTGTGCAGATGGAGGAGAAATGTATAAAGTACAGAGACGAGGTTGGTGGGCCCGCTCTAATGATAAAGATTATAAAATTTGGTGGCAAAATGACCAGCATGATCACTGTACGCGCTTTCTCGATTTGTATAGCATGCCACTGTCCGCGCTATCTTTTATTATATTGTCCAGCGTGTGTGGTCTACGTGCTTGCACGATGGATGCACGGCGTGAAAGTGATTTTCGTGCTTTATGAGAGGAGGAGGAGAATATTTGGCCTCTATAAGAGGTACAAAATTTATGAAATG
>NW_027478298.1:17500-20000 GCF_051020975.1 Osmia lignaria lignaria | reverse complement strand
ACTTCTGTTGGTTAACCTACAATATGAAGGATCGAAATGAAAGAAGGATCATATTATTACAAACCGAAAGTGAAGGATCATTAAAATTGAAATACAATATATATAAATATATAAATGTACCCGTCGTTGCGACACCCTAGTTAAATGGAAAGATATAAAAAAGAGAGAAAAGGAATACAGATGACCCGCCGTCTGATCTTTGCTAAATGATCTGGCATCACCGGAGTTTTTTTGGTCCGTGTTGCGTTCGCTCTATTCGAAATGAAACTCGCGGAGGCGAAGAATTGTTAAAAGTTTACGAAGCGTCTAGGAGTGGTTAAAACTGAGAGAGTTGAAACTACGATGTATTAGAACGAGCAACCGTCGAAACTTTGTTTTCGCGACGTTCTTTTCGTCGCTCTCGTCCCCACGCTCCTACGCTTTGGTTGTTTCTTTGCCATCCGTGTTGCGATAAAAAGATTTCTCCATTGTCCAAAAAGGACGGATCGAGATTCCTCTTTCGAGAGGGAGAGAGAGGTACTTGCGGGTAACCTGGAATCTACGAAACACGCACCGTGGTAAGATTCGTGCGTCCGCCTGATCGATGTGTGTTGTTTACGGACCGGCTGAGAAGCGACGATAGCGAGTCTTTGAAAAACTATGTGTCCATTAGTTAGACCGATCGTCGCCGGCCGTGTGTCTGTTCGAATCTCGCAACCCACGATTCAGCGACAGGACGCGCGCTCGCATTCCTTGTGTGCGTTCGTACTTTTCAAGGTTTTTAAATGTACTTTACGCCCGACCGTCGAGAGGAGCGTGCCACTGGGCGTTTCTCCGACGGTTTCCGTCCTTGGACGCGATCGTGTCGTCAACGATCGAACAAACAAACAAATACGTTGGCGACGCCCGAATTCGCTCTCCCGCACGCGCCGGGTGGGAGAGTGATGTGGGTATCGAATGTGATGCGTGTTAATAATGAAAATAACACTCTAAAGATCTAAAGAGTTTGAAATACAAAATTTTACGATTACCCTGAACGGTGGATCACTTGGCTCGTGGGTCGATGAAGAACGCAGCTAATTGCGCGTCAACGTGTGAACTGCAGGACACATGAACATCGACATTTCGAACGCACATTGCGGTCCACGGATACAATTCCTGGACCACGCCTGGCTGAGGGTCGTTTTCTTAACAAAAGACTGCTTGCGTTTGCTTCTCGAAAAAAGAGTAATTCATTTCTTTCTAAACATCTCGCCGTCGTTCAACGAAAGTAGAACGTTTCGGAGCGGGATTATCGAACGAAATTGAAAGAATGAATGAACGATAAACAAAGAAAGAGTCGCAACGTACGAGCGATAGTTGGGCAGTTCGTCGGCGTTTGTCGTGGAAACGATGTGACGAAAATCGCAACCGATACACTAAATGCAGGCCGTTAAAGGAGAGAAACAAATTTCGAAATATCTCTTCGAACTAGCGCAAGTGCGTCACGGCGCGCGAGTCGTTCGTTAAAATTTATAAACGACCGCCCGTGAAAGCACCGAGTTCTCGGAAGATAATCTATAAAGATTCTCCATCCTGCTGGAAGTTATCGGATCGGCGCGATTGTTCACTTGTAGAAATCCACGCTCCCGACGTTGCCAGAAACGATATTTACGAAAGGTGTGTCAAAAATAAACGAAAGAAGCTCTCCTATAAATTTAGAAAAAGCAAACGAGTGAAATGTTTGAGATGATAATTTGCTGAAATGCAAGCTCGAATAGCCCCAGGGTTTCGAATGATTCCCCGCGCTTTATACATCTCTCTGTTTACAAACGGTGTATAAATGAAAGATCGCTTCAGATGGGTCGTCGCTGTTTGACGCGCGATGCTGTTCCTTTTTTTTTTGTCTGTCTGTGCGTTTAGCTTCGCTAAACAAGTTAAATGGTTAAAAAGCGTCGAAAAAGCGAATACACACGCGACAAGACAAATCTAACGAGTAAAGGAACGCTCCGCTCCAAGATAAAAATGGTTGTTTACAATCAATACAGCGTTTCGGTACCCCTGATCGTAGTCTGAAACTGTGTAACAAAAGAGAGGAAAGCGAATGGTGAAGGAACTTCGAAGCCTCCGTGGCGTGGCTAGAACTTGTGATAAAAGTATGTTTGCAGCAATTATGCATGCTCCCGTTAAAACAGCATTTCAATGTCTCGCATGGCTTAAAGCTCTAGGAGGCTTCAACATTTAGAATACATACGGACTACTTCGTTTGTTAAAGATAAGCGAAGACCGCGCGACCATCGCTCGGTCGTCCAGTCCTCGAAAGTTTTGTTGCGTTCCAAAGAAGAGACAAATGGGGTTTACCCTTGCGCTAAGGGGAGAAGAAGAGAAAAGCAGTTGTTAAATCTAAGAGGTGTGTGGAGTACATCGCGTGTTGGTTAAAATTGTTAAATGAAGTATACGCGAAATGTTCTCTCGCTCTTGCTTTTCCTCTTGCTTCCGTGGCGCTCGAAAAGAAGGGATGATAAATAAAGAAACCTATTCG
>NW_027478298.1:7500-10000 GCF_051020975.1 Osmia lignaria lignaria | reverse complement strand
TTAACGATGGATCCACGGTACAGAATGCAAAAATATGATTGTTAAAATTTTCGACTAATCGGTTCTAAGAGGCGAAGCAATACGCCGCTGGGACTTTGAAATATTTCGGAGCGCACCTAAAGTTCGTTATTTTGGCTAAACGGAGCGAAAATCTGCATTTATACCATCACGGACGTTAGTTCAATAGCGTTTAACGATCGATCCACGGTACAGAATGCAAAAATATGATTGTTAAAATTTTCGACTAATCGGTTCTAAGAGGCGAAGCAATACGCCGCTGGGACTTTGAAATATTTCGGAGCGCACCTAAAGTTCGTTATTTTGGCTAAACGGAGCGAAAATCTGCATTTATACCATCACGGACGTTAGTTTAATAGCGTTTAACGATGGATCCACGGTACAGAATGCAAAAATATGATTGTTAAAATTTTCGACTAATCGGTTCTAAGAGGCGAAGCAATACGCCGCTGGGACTTTGAAATATTTCGGAGCGCACCTAAAGTTCGTTATTTTGGCTAAACGGAGCGAAAATCTGCATTTATACCATCACGGACGTTAGTTTAATAGCGTTTAACGATGGATCCACGGTACAGAATGCAAAAATATGATTGTTAAAATTTTCGACTAATCGGTTCTAAGAGGCGAAGCAATACGCCGCTGGGACTTTGAAATATTTCGGAGCGCACCTAAAGTTCGTTATTTTGGCTAAACGGAGCGAAAATCTGCATTTATACCATCACGGACGTTAGTTCAATAGCGTTTAACGATCGATCCACGGTACAGAATGCAAAAATATGATTGTTAAAATTTTCGACTAATCGGTTCTAAGAGGCGAAGCAATACGCCGCTGGGACTTTGAAATATTTCGGAGCGCACCTAAAGTTCGTTATTTTGGCTAAACGGAGCGAAAATCTGCATTTATACCATCACGGACGTTAGTTCAATAGCGTTTAACGATCGATCCACGGTACAGAATGCAAAAATATGATTGTTAAAATTTTCGACTAATCGGTTCTAAGAGGCGAAGCAATACGCCGCTGGGACTTTGAAATATTTCGGAGCGCATCTAAAGTTCGTTATTTTTGCTAAACGGAGCGAAAATCTGCATTTATACCATCACGGACGTTAGTTCAATAGCGTTTAACGATCGATCCACGGTACAGAATGCAAAAATATGATTGTTAAAATTTTCGACTAATCGGTTCTAAGAGGCGAAGCAATACGCCGCTGGGACTTTGAAATATTTCGGAGCGCACCTGAAGTTCGTTATTTTGGCTAAACGGAGCGAAAATCTGCATTTATACCATCACAGACGTTAGTTTAATAGCGTTTAACGATGGATCCACGGTACAGAATGCAAAAATATGATTGTTAAAATTTTCGACTAATCGGTTCTAAGAGGCGAAGCAATACGCCGCTGGGACTTTGAAATATTTCGGAGCGCACCTAAAGTTCGTTATTTTGGCTAAACGGAGCGAAAATCTGCATTTATACCATCACGGACGTTAGTTCAATAGCGTTTAACGATCGATCCACGGTACAGAATGCAAAAATATGATTGTTAAAATTTTCGACTAATCGGTTCTAAGAGGCGAAGCAATACGCCGCTGGGACTTTGAAATATTTCGGAGCGCATCTAAAGTTCGTTATTTTGGCTACACGGAGCGAAAATCTGCATTTATACCATCACGGACGTTAGTTCAATAGCGTTTAACGATCGATCCACGGTACAGAATGCAAAAATATGATTGTTAAAATTTTCGACTAATCGGTTCTAAGAGGCGAAGCAATACGCCGCTGGGACTTTGAAATATTTCGGAGCGCACCTAAAGTTCGTTATTTTGGCTAAACGGAGCGAAAATCTGCATTTATACCATCACGGACGTTAGTTTAATAGCGTTTAACGATGGATCCACGGTACAGAATGCAAAAATATGATTGTTAAAATTTTCGACTAATCGGTTCTAAGAGGCGAAGCAATACGCCGCTGGGACTTTGAAATATTTCGGAGCGCACCTAAAGTTCGTTATTTTGGCTAAACGGAGCGAAAATCTGCATTTATACCATCACGGACGTTAGTTCAATAGCGTTTAACGATCGATCCACGGTACAGAATGCAAAAATATGATTGTTAAAATTTTCGACTAATCGGTTCTAAGAGGCGAAGCAATACGCCGCTGGGACTTTGAAATATTTCGGAGCGCACCTAAAGTTCGTTATTTTGGCTAAACGGAGCGAAAATCTGCATTTATACCATCACGGACGTTAGTTTAATAGCGTTTAACGATGGATCCACGGTACAGAATGCAAAAATATGATTGTTAAAATTTTCGACTAATCGGTTCTAAGAGGCGAAGCAATACGCCGCTGGGACTTTGAAATATTTCGGAGCGCACCTAAAGTTCGTTATTTTGGCTAAACGGAGCGAAAATCTGCATTTATACCATCACGGACGTTAGTTTAATAGCGTTTAACGATGGATCCACGGTACTGAATGCAA
>NW_027478298.1:0-2500 GCF_051020975.1 Osmia lignaria lignaria | reverse complement strand
ACGCCCGACCGTCGAGAGGAGCGTGCCACTGGGCGTTTCTCCGACGGTTTCCGTCCTTGGACGCGATCGTGTCGTCAACGATCGAACAAACAAACAAATACGTTGGCGACGCCCGAATTCGCTCTCCCGCACGCGCCGGGTGGGAGAGTGATGTGGGTATCGAATGTGATGCGTGTTAATAATGAAAATAACACTCTAAAGATCTAAAGAGTTTGAAATACAAAATTTTACGATTACCCTGAACGGTGGATCACTTGGCTCGTGGGTCGATGAAGAACGCAGCTAATTGCGCGTCAACGTGTGAACTGCAGGACACATGAACATCGACATTTCGAACGCACATTGCGGTCCACGGATACAATTCCTGGACCACGCCTGGCTGAGGGTCGTTTTCTTAACAAAAGACTGCTTGCGTTTGCTTCTCGAAAAAAGAGTAATTCATTTCTTTCTAAACATCTCGCCGTCGTTCAACGAAAGTAGAACGTTTCGGAGCGGGATTATCGAACGAAATTGAAAGAATGAATGAACGATAAACAAAGAAAGAGTCGCAACGTACGAGCGATAGTTGGGCAGTTCGTCGGCGTTTGTCGTGGAAACGATGTGACGAAAATCGCAACCGATACACTAAATGCAGGCCGTTAAAGGAGAGAAACAAATTTCGAAATATCTCTTCGAACTAGCGCAAGTGCGTCACGGCGCGCGAGTCGTTCGTTAAAATTTATAAACGACCGCCCGTGAAAGCACCGAGTTCTCGGAAGATAATCTATAAAGATTCTCCATCCTGCTGGAAGTTATCGGATCGGCGCGATTGTTCACTTGTAGAAATCCACGCTCCCGACGTTGCCAGAAACGATATTTACGAAAGGTGTGTCAAAAATAAACGAAAGAAGCTCTCCTATAAATTTAGAAAAAGCAAACGAGTGAAATGTTTGAGATGATAATTTGCTGAAATGCAAGCTCGAATAGCCCCAGGGTTTCGAATGATTCCCCGCGCTTTATACATCTCTCTGTTTACAAACGGTGTATAAATGAAAGATCGCTTCAGATGGGTCGTCGCTGTTTGACGCGCGATGCTGTTCCTTTTTTTTTTGTCTGTCTGTGCGTTTAGCTTCGCTAAACAAGTTAAATGGTTAAAAAGCGTCGAAAAAGCGAATACACACGCGACAAGACAAATCTAACGAGTAAAGGAACGCTCCGCTCCAAGATAAAAATGGTTGTTTACAATCAATACAGCGTTTCGGTACCCCTGATCGTAGTCTGAAACTGTGTAACAAAAGAGAGGAAAGCGAATGGTGAAGGAACTTCGAAGCCTCCGTGGCGTGGCTAGAACTTGTGATAAAAGTATGTTTGCAGCAATTATGCATGCTCCCGTTAAAACAGCATTTCAATGTCTCGCATGGCTTAAAGCTCTAGGAGGCTTCAACATTTAGAATACATACGGACTACTTCGTTTGTTAAAGATAAGCGAAGACCGCGCGACCATCGCTCGGTCGTCCAGTCCTCGAAAGTTTTGTTGCGTTCCAAAGAAGAGACAAATGGGGTTTACCCTTGCGCTAAGGGGAGAAGAAGAGAAAAGCAGTTGTTAAATCTAAGAGGTGTGTGGAGTACATCGCGTGTTGGTTAAAATTGTTAAATGAAGTATACGCGAAATGTTCTCTCGCTCTTGCTTTTCCTCTTGCTTCCGTGGCGCTCGAAAAGAAGGGATGATAAATAAAGAAACCTATTCGAAATCTCTTGTGGAACAAAAAATAATACGGACGGACGTTAAAATTGAACCGAGACGAAATGGATCGTCTTGCGAGTTGTCTTCGCTTTGAAATTGTTAAAAATTGATAAAAGCAATACGACGAAGCTGCAGTCCGCAAAATGTTTGAAGCAAAAAGGAAATAACACGAAAATTATGGGAACGTCGTGTCTCAACTTTTTTTTCCCTCTTGTGCTCGTTTCATCGAACGATAAATACAAACATTTTGAAACGAGAGAGGAGGAAAAATTGAATATGCGAAAGGTTGATTCACGCACAGTTTCTCTACGTGTTTGCTTTTTTGCTTCTTTTCGTTTATTTTTTTTTTTTTTTGCATCGAGCATCATTATTCACCTTTCGATGAAACCAAAGAAATTGACGACCTCAGAGTAGGCGAGATTACCCGCTGAATTTAAGCATATTATTAAGCGGAGGAAAAGAAACTAACTAGGATTTCCTTAGTAGCGGCGAGCGAACAGGAATGAGCCCAGCACTGAATCCCGCGGTACCGCCGCTGGGAAATGTAGTGTTCAGGAGGATCCGTTTATCCCGAGACATCGAATTGCGTCCAAGTCCATCTTGAATGGGGCCATTTACCCATAGAGGGTGCCAGGCCCGTAGTGACCGGTACGCGTTTCGGGAGGATCTCTCCTTAGAGTCGGGTTGCTTGAGAGTGCAGCCCTAAGTGGGTGGTAAACTCCATCTAAGGCTAAATACGACCACGAGACCGATAGCGAACAAGTACCGTGAGGGAAA
>NW_027478297.1:0-34757 GCF_051020975.1 Osmia lignaria lignaria | reverse complement strand
ATGGGTCAAATCGGGCTGTAATTGTTAAACCGTCACTGATATCGTCAAACTCTCGAAGGAAATGAGCTATTTGGGTCCGAAATAGTGCAAAACGACACAAACAGGAGCAAAATCGTACAAGGGAGTGCGTTTTTAGCGAGAAATGTGTCAAATCGGGCTGTAATTCTTAAACCGCCACTGATATCGTCAAAACTTCCGACGGAAATGTGCTATTTGGGGTGCGATATAGTGCAGAACGACACAAATCGGAGCAAAATCGTGCAAGGGAGTGCGATTTCCGCGAGAAATGGGTCAAATCGGGCTGTAAATGTTGAACCGTCTCTGATATCGTCAAACCGTCGACGGAAATGTGCTATCTGGGACCGATATAGGTCATAACGACAAAAGCCGGAGCAAAATCGTACAAGGGAGTGCGTTTTCAGCGAGAAATGCGTGAAATCGGGCTGTAATTGTTAAACCGCCACTGATATCGTCAAACCCTCAAAGGAAATGAGCTATTTGGGTCCGAAATAGTGCAAAACGACACAAACCGGAGCAAAATCGTACAAGGGAGTGCGTTTTCAGCGAGAAAACGGGTCAAATCGGGCTGTAAATGTTGAACCGTCTCTGATATCGTCAAACTGTCGACGGAAATGAGCTATTTGGGTCCGATATAGGTCAGAACGACACAAACCGGAGCAAAATCGTACAAGGGAGTGCGTTTTCAGCGAGAAATGGGTCAAATCGAGCTGTAATTGTTAAACCGTCACTGATATCGTCAAACTCTCGACGGAAATGTGCTATTTGGGTACGATACAGTGCTCACCGATACGAACCGGAGCAAAATCGTGCAAGGGAGTGAGTTTTCAGCGAGAGATGGGTCAAATCGGGCTGTAATTGTTAAACCGTCACTGATATCCTCGAAGTCTCGACGTAAATGTGCTATTTGGGTTCGATATAGTGCAGAACAACACAAACCGGAGCAAAATCGTGCAAGGGAGTACGTTTTCAGTGAGAAATGCGTCAAATCGGGCTGTAATTGTTGAATCGTGGCTGATATCGTCAAACTCGAGACGGAAATGTGCTATTTGGGTCCGATATAGTGCAGAACGACACAACCGAAGCAAAATCGTGCAAGGGAGTGCGTTTTCAGCGAGGAATGGGTCAATCGGGCTGTAATTGTTGAACCGTCGCTGATATCGTCAAACTCTTGACGGAAATGTGCTATTTGGGTCCGAAATAGTGCAAACCGACACAAACCGGAGCAAAATCGAACAAGAGAGTGCGTTTTTAGCGAGAAATGTGTCAAATCGGGCTGTAATTGTTAAACCGTCACTGATATCGTCAAACTCCCTACGGAAATGTGCTATTTGGGTACGGTACAGTGCACACCGATACGAACCGGAGCAAAATCGTGCAAGGGAGTGCGTTTTCAGCGAGGAATGGGCCAAATCCGGCTGTAATTGTTGAACCGTCGCTGATATCCAAACTCTCGACGGAAATGTGCTATTTGGGTCCGAAATAGTGCAAACCGACACAAACCGGAGCAAAATCGTACAAGGGAGTGCGTTTTTAGCGAGAAATGTGTCAAATCGGGCTGTAATTGATAAACCGTCACTGATATCGTCAAAGTACCGAAGGAAATGTGCTATTTGGGTGCGATATAGTGCAGAACGACACAAATCGGAGCAAAATCGTGCAAGGGAGTGCGATTTCCGCGAGAAATGGGTCAAATCGGGCTGTAAATGTTGAACCGTCTCTGATATCGTCAAACTGTCGACGGAAATGTGCTATTTGGGTCCGATATAGGTCAGAACGACACAACCCGAGCAAAATCGTACAAGGGAGTGCGTTTTCAGCGAGAAATGCGTGAAATCGGGCTGTAATTGTTGAACCGTCGCTGATATCGTCAAACTCTCGACGGAAATGTGCTATTTGGGTCCGAAGTAGTGCAAAACGACACAAACCGGAGCAAAATCGTACAAGGGAATGGGTTTTCAGCGAGAAATGCGTGAGATCGGGCTGTAATTGATAAACCGCCACTGATATCGTCAAACTCTCGAAAGAAATGAGCTATTTGGGTCCGAAATAGTGCAAACCGACACAAACCGGAGCAAAATCGTACAAGGGAGTGCGTTCTCAGCGAGAAATGTGTCAAATCGGGCTGTAATTGTTGAACCGTCGCTGATATCGTCAACGTCTCGACGGAAATGACCTATTTGGGTCCGACACAGTGCAGAACAACACAAACCGGAGCAAAATCCTTGAAGGAAGTGCGTTTACAGCGTCAAATGAGACAAATCGGGCTGTAATTGCTAAATCGTCACTGATATCGTCAAACTCTCGACGGAAATGTGCTATATGGGTCCGATATAGTGCAGAACGGCCCAAACCGGAGCAAAATCGTGCAAGGGAGTGCGTTTTGAGCGAGAAATGGGTCAAATCGGGCTGTAATTGTTAAACCGTCACTGATATCGTCAAAGTCTCGACGGAAATGTGCTATTTGGGTCCGATATAGTGCAGAACAATACAAACCGGAGCAAGATCGTTCAAGGAAGTGCGTTCACAGCGAGAAATGTGTTAAATCGGGCTGTAATTGTTAAACCGTCGCTGATATCGTCAAACTCTCGACGGAAATGTGCTATTTGTGTCCGAAATAGTGCAGAACGCCACAAACCGCAGCAAAATCGTGCAAGGGAGTGCGTTTTCAGCGAGAAATGTGTCGAATCGGGCTGTAATTGTTAAACCGTCAACGATATCGTCAAAGTCTCGACGGAGATGTGCTATTTGGGTGCGATATAGTGCAGAACCACACAAACCGGAGCAAAATCGTGCAAGGCAGAGCGTTTTCAGCGAGAGACCCGTCAAATCGGGCTATAATTGGTAAACCGTCACTGATATCGTCAAACTCTCGACGGAAATGTGCTATTTGGGTACGATACAGTGCAGACCGATACAAACCGGAACAAAATCGTGCAAGGGAGTGCGTTTTCAGCGAGAAATGGGCCAAATCAGCCTGTAGTTGTTGAACCGACACTGATATCGTCAAACTCTCGACGGAAATGACCTACTTGGGTCCGATATAGGGCAGAACGAGACAAACCGGAGCAAAATCGTTCAAGGGAGTGCGTTTTCAGCGAGAAATGGGTCGAATCGGGCTGTAATTGTTAAACCGTCAACGATATCGTCAAAGTCTCGACGGAGATGTGCTTTTGGGTCCGATATAGAGCAGAACGACACAAACCGGAGCAAAATCGTGCAAGGGAGTGCGTTTTCAGCGAGAAATGGGTCGAATCGGGCTGTAATTGTTAAACCGTCAACGATATCGTCAAAGTCTCGACGGAGATGTGCTATTTGGGTGCGATATAGTGCAGAACCACACAAACCGGAGCAAAATCGTGCAAGGCAGAGCGTTTTCAGCGAGAAACCCGTCAAATCGGGCTGTAATTGGTAAACCGTCACTGATATCGTCAAACTCTCGACGGAAATGTGCTATTTGTGTACGATACAGTGCAGACCGATACAAACCGGAACAAAATCGTGCAAGGGAGTGCGTTTTCAGCGAGAAATGTGTCAAATCGGGCTGTAATTGTTGAACCGTCGCTGATATCGTCAAAGTCTCGTCGGAAATGTGCTATTTGGGTCCGATATAGTGCAGAACGACACAAACCGGAGCAAAATCGTGCAACGGAGTGCGTTTTCAGCGAGAAAGGTGTCAAATCGGGCTGTAATTGTTGAACCGTCGCTGATATCGTCAAAGTGTCGACGGAGATGTGCTATTTGGGGACGATATAGTGCAAAACTTCACAACCCGGAGCAAAATCGTGCAAGGGAGTGCGTTTTCAGCGAGAAATGGGTCAAATCGGGCTGTGATTGTTAAACCGTCGCTGAGATCGTCAAACTCCCGACTGAAATGTGCTATTTGGTTACGATATAGTGCAGAAGGACACAAACATAAGCAAAATCGTGCAAGGGAGTGCGTTCTCAGCGAGAAATGGGTCAAATCGGGCTGTAATTGTTGAACGGTCGCTGATATCGTCATTTCTCGCCGGAAATGTGCTATTTGGGTACGATATAGTGCAGAACGACACAAACCGGGGCATAATCGTGCAAGGGAGTGCGTTTTCAGCGAGAAGTGTGTCAAATCGGGCTGTAATTGTTAAACCAGAACCGATATCGTCAAACTCTCGACCGAAATGTGCTATTTGGGGCCGATATAGTACAGAAGAACACAAACCGGAGCAAAATCGTCCAAGGGAGTGCGTTTTCAGCGAGAAATGAGCCAAATCGGGCTGTAATTGTTGAACCGTCGCTGATATCGTCAAACTCTCGAAGGAAATGAGCTATTTGGGTCCGAAGTAGTGCAAAACGACACAAACCGGAGCAAAATCATACAAGGGAGTGCGTTTTCAGCGAGAAATGGGTCAAATCGGGCTGTAATTGTTGAACCGTCGCTGATATCGTCATTTCTCGCCGGAAATGTGCTATTTGGGTACGATATGGTGCAGAACGACACAAACCGGGGCATAATCGTGCAAGGGAGTGCGTTTTCAGTGAGAAATGTGTCAAATCGGTCTGTAATTGTTGAACCGTCGCTGATATCGTCAAACTCTCGACGGAAATCTGATATTTGGGTCCGACATAGTGCAAAACGACACAAACCGGAGCAAAATCGTGCAATGGAGTGCGTTTTCAGCGAGAAATGTGTCAAATCGGGCTGTAATTGTTAAACCGTCACCGATATCGTCAAACTCTCGACGGAAATGTGCTATTTGGGTCCGACATAGTGCAAAACGACACAAACCGGAGCAAAATCGTGCAATGGAGTGCGTTTTCAGCGAGAAATGTGTCAAATCGGGCTGTAATTGTTAAACCGTCACCGATATCGTCAAACTCTCGACGGAAATGTGCTATTTGGGTACGATATAGTGCAGAACGACACAATCCGGGGCATAATCGTGCAAGGGAGTGCGTTTTCAGTGAGAAATGTGTCAAATCAGGCTGTAATTGTTAAACCGTCACCGATATCGTCAAACTCTCGACGGAAATGTGCTATTTGGGTACGATACAGTGCAGACCGAGACAAACCGAAGCAAAATCGTGCAAGGGAGGGCGTTTTCAGCGAGAAATGTGCCAAATCGGGCTGTAATTGTTGAACCGTCGCTGATATCGTCAAACTTTCGACGGAAATGTGCTATTTGGGTACGATATAGTGCAGAACTTCACAACCCGGAGCAAAATCGTGCAAGGGAGTGCGTTTTCTGCGAGAAATGTGTTAAATCGGGCTGTAATTATTAAACCGTCACTGATATCGTCAAACTCTCGACGGAAATGTGCTATTTGGGGCCGATATAGTACAGAAGAACACAAACCGGAGCAAAATCGAGCAAGGGAGTGCGTTTTCAGCGAGAAATGGTTCAAATCGAGCTGTGATTGTTGGACCGTCGCTGAGATTGTCAAACTCCCGACGGAGATGTGCTCTATGGGTCCGATATAGTGCAGGGCGACACAAACCGGATCAAAATCGTACAAGGGAGTGCGGATTCAGCGAGAAATGCGTGAAATCGTGCTGTAATTGTTAAACCGCCACCGATATCGTCAAACTCTCGACGGAAATGTGCTATGTGGGTACGATATAGTGCATAGCGCCACAAACCGGGGCAAAATCGTGCAAGGGAGTGCGTTTTCAGCGAGAAATGTGTTAAATCGGGCTGTAATTGTTAAACCGCCACGGATATCGTCAAACTCTCGACGGAAATGTGGTATTTCGGTACGATATAGTGCAGAACGCCACAACCGGGAGCAAAATCGTGCAAGGGAGTGCGTTTTCAGCGAGAAATGCGTGAAATCGGGGTGTAATTGTTAAACCGTCACTGATATCGTCAAAGCCTCGACAGAAATGAGCAACTTGGGTCCGATACAGTGCAGAACAACACAAACCGGAGCAAAATCCTTCAAGGAAGTGCGTTTACAGCGTCAAATGAGACAAATCGGGCTGTAATTGTTAAACCGTCACTGATATCGTCAAACTCTCGACGGAAATGTGCTATATGGGTCCGATATAGTGCAGGACGACACAAACCGGAGCAAAATCGTGCAAGGGAGTGCGTTTTCAGCGAGAAATGGGTCAAATCGGCCTGTGATTGTTGAACCGTCGCTGAGATCGTCAAACTCCCGACGGAGATGTGCTATATGGGTACGATGTAGTACAGAACAACACAAAAAGGAGCAAAATCGTCCAAGGGAGTGCGGTTTCAGCGAGAAATGTGTCAAATCGAGCTGTAATTGTTAAACCGTCACTGATATCGTCAAAGTCTCGACGGAAATGTGCTATTTGGGTACGATATAGTGCAGAACGACCCAAACCGGAGCAAATTCGGGCAAGGGAGTGCGTTTACAGCGAGAAATGGGTCAAATCGGGCTGTGATTGTTGAACCGTCGCTGAGATCGTCAAACTCCCGAAGGAGATGAGCTATATGGGTCCGATATAGTGCAAAACTTCACAACCCGGAGCAAAATCGTGCAAGGGAGTGCGTTTTCAGCGAGAAATGTGTTAAATCGGGCTGTAATTGTTAAACCGTCACTGATATCGTCAAACTCTCGACGGAAATGCGCTATTTGGGTACGATATAGTGCAGAAGGACACAAACATAAGCAAAATCGTGCAAGGGAGTGCGTTTTCAGCGAGAAATGTGTCAAATCGGGCTGTAATTGTTATACCAGAACCGATATCGTCAAACTCTCGACCGAAATGTGCTATTTGGGGCCGATATAGTACCGAAGAACACAAACCGGAGCAAAATCGTGCAAGGGAGTGCGTTTTCAGCGAGAAATGTGTCAAATCGGGCTGTAATTGTTAAACCGTCGCTGATATCGTCAAACTCTCGACGGAAATGTGCTATTTGGTTACGATATAGTGCAGAAGGACACAAACATAAGCAAAATCGTGCAAGGGAGTGCGTTTTCAGCGAGAAATGGGACAAACCGGGCTGTAATTGTTGAACCGTCACTGATATCGTCATTTCTCGACGGAAATGTGCTATTTGGGTACGATATAGTGCAGAACGACACAAACCGGGGCATAATCGTGCAAGGGAGTGCGTTTTCAGCGAGAAATGGTTCAAATCGTGCTGGAATTGTTAAACCAGAAGCGATATCGTCAAACTCTCGACCGAAATGTACTACTTGGGGCCGATATAGTACAGAAGAACACAAACCGGAGCAAAATCGTTCAAGGGAGTGCGTTTTCAGCGAGAAATGAGCCAAATCGGGCTGTAATTGTTGAACCGTCGCTGATATCGTCAAACTCTCGAAGGAAATGAGCTATTTGGGTCCGAAATAGTGCAAAACGACACAAACCGGAGCAAAATCGTACAAGGGAGTGCGTTTTTAGCGAGAAATGTGTTAAATCGGGCCCGTAATTATTAAACCGTCACTGATATCGTCAAACTCTCGACGGAAATGTGCTATTTGGGGCCGATATAGTACAGAAGAACACAAACCGGAGCAAAATCGAGCAAGGGAGTGCGTTTTCAGCGAGAAATGGTTCAAATCGGGCTGTGATTGTTGGACCGTCGCTGAGATTGTCAAACTCCCGACGGAGATGTGCTCTATGGGTCCGATATAGTGCAGAATGACCCAAACCGGTGCAAAATCGTACAAGGGAGTGCGTTTTCAGCGAGAAATGTGTCAAATCGGGCTGTAATTGTTAAACCGTCGCTGATATCGTCAAACTCTCGACGGAAATCTGCTATTTGGGTACGATATAGTGCAAAACGCCACAAACCGGAGCAAAATCGTGCAAGGGAGTGCGTTTTCAGCGAGAAATGTGTTAAATCGGGCTGTAATTGTTAAACCGTCACGGATATCGTCAAACTCTCGACGGAAATGTGGTATTTCGGTACAATATAGTGCAGAACGCCACAACCGGGAGCAAAATCGTGCAAGGGAGTGCGTTTTCAGCGAGAAATGCGTGAAATCGGGCTGTAATTGTTAAACCGTCACTGATATCGTCAAAGTCTCGACAGAAATGAGCAACTTGGGTCCGATACAGTGCAGAACAACACAAACCGGAGCAAAATCCTTCAAGGAAGTGCGTTTACAGCGTCAAATGAGACAAATCGGGCTGTAATTGTTAAACCGTCACTGATATCGTCAAACTCTCGACGGAAATGTGCTTTATGGGTCCGATATAGTGCAGGACGACACAAACCGGAGCAAAATCGTGCAAGGGAGTTTTTTTCAGCGAGAAATGGGTCAAATCGGCCTGTGATTGTTGAACCGTCGCTGAGATCGTCAAACTCCCGACGGAGATGTGCTATATGGGTACGATGTAGTACAGAACAACACAAAAAGGAGCAAAATCGTCCAAGGGAGTGCGCTTTCGGCGAGAAATGTGTCAAATCGGGCTGTAATTGTTAAACCGTCAATGATATCGTCAAACTCCCGACGGAAATGTGCTATATAGGTCCGATATATTGCAGAACGACACAAACCGGAGCAAAATCGTGCAAGGGAATGCGTTTTCAGCGAGAAATGTGTCAAATCGGGCTATAATTGTTAAACCGTCACTGATATCGTCATAAGTCTCGACGGAGACGAGCTATTTGGATCCGATACAGTGCAGAACAACACAAACCGGAGCAAAATCCTTCAAGGAAGTGCGTTTACAGCGTCAAATGAGACAAATCGGGCTGTCATTGTTAAACCGTCACTGATATCGTCAAACTCTCGACGGAAATGTGCTATATGGGTCCGATATAGTGCAGAAGGACACAAACCGGAGCAGAATCGTGCAAGGGAGTGCGTTTTCAGTGAGAATTGAGTCAAATCGGGCTGTAATTGTTGAACCGTCGCTGATATCGTCAAAGTCTCGACGGAAATGTGCTATTTGGGTCCGATATAGTACAGAACAACACAAACCGGAGCAAAATCGTGCAAAGGAGTGCGGTTTCAGCGAGAAATGTGTCAAATCGAGCTGTAATTGTTAAACCGTCACTGATATCGTCAAAGTCTCGACGGAAATGTGCTATTTGGGTACGATATAGTGCAGAACGACCCAAACCGGAGCAAATTCGGGCAAGGGAGTGCGTTTGCAGCGAGAAATGGGTCAAATCGGGCTGTGATTGTTGAACCGTCGCTGAGATCGTCAAACTCCCGAAGGAGATGAGCTATATGGGTCCGATATAGTGCAAAACTTCACAACCCGGAGCAAAATCGTGCAAGGGAGTGCGTTTTCAGCGAGAAATGTGTTAAATCGGGCTGTAATTGTTAAACCTTCACTGATATCGTCAAACTCTCGACGGAAATGCGCTATTTGGGTACGATATAGTGCAGAACGCCACAAACGGGAGCAAAATCGTGCAAGGGAGTGCGTTTTCAGCGAGAAATGGGTCAAATCGGGCTGTAATTGTTAAACCGTCACTGATATCGTCAAAGTCTCGACAGAAATGAGCAATTTGGGTCCGATACAGTGCAGAACAACACAAACCGGAGCAAAATCCTTCAAGGAAGTGCGTTTACAGCGTCAAATGAGACAAATCGGGCTGTAATTATTAAACCGTCACTGATATCGTCAAACTCTTGACGGAAATGTGCTATATGGGTCCGATAGAGTGCAGGACGACACAAACCGGGGCAAGATCGTGCAAGGGAGTGCGTTTTCAGCGAGAAATGCGTCAAATCGGGCTGTAATTGTTAAACCGTCACTGATATTGTCAAAGTCTCGACGGAATTGTGCTATTTGGATCCGATATAGTGCAGAACAACACAAACCGGAGCAAAATCGTGCAAGGGAGGGCGTTTTCAGCGAGAAATGGTGCAAATCAGGCGGTAATTGTTGAACCGACACTGATATCGTCAAACTCTCGACGGAAATGTCCTATTTGGGTCCGATATAGTGCAGAACGAGACAAACCGAAGCAAAATTCTGCAAGGAAGTGCGTTTACAGCGAGAAATGTGTCAAATCGTGCTGCAATTGTTAAACCGTCACAGATATCGTCAAACTCCCGACGGTAATGTGCTATTTGGGTACGATATAGTGCAACGACCCAAACTGGAGCAAATTCGGGCAAGGAAGTGCGTTTACAGCGAGAAATGGGCCAAATGGGGCTGTAATTGTTGAAACGTCGCTGATATCGTCAAAGTCTCGTCGAAAATGTGCTATTTGGCTCCGATACAGTAGAGAACAACACAAACCGGAGCAAAATCGTGCTAGGGAGCGCGCTTTCCTCGAAAATGGGTCAAATCGGGCTGTAATTGTTACACCGTCACAGATATCGTCAATGCCTCGACGCAAATGTGCTATTTGGGTCCGATATAGTGCAGAACAACACAAGCCGGAGCAAAATCGTGCAAGGGAGTGCGCTTCCAGCGAGAAATGTGACAAATCGGGCTGTAATTGTTAAACCGTCACTGATATCGTCAATGCCTCGACGAAAATGTGCTATTTGGTTCCGATATAGTGCGGAACAACACAAACCGGAGCAAAATCGGGCAAGGGAGTGCGTTTTCAGCCGGAAATGGGTCACCTCGGGCTGTAATTGTTGAACCGTCGCTGGTATCGTCAAATTCTCGACGGAAATGTGCTATTTGGGTCCGATATAGTGCAGAACAACACAAACCGGAGCAAAATCGTGCAAGGGAGTGCATTTTCAGCGAGAAATGTGTTAAATCGGGCTGTAATTGTTGAACCGTCAGTTATATCGTCAATGTCTCGACGGAAATGTGCTATTCGGATCCGATATAGTGCAGAACAGCACAAACCGGAGCAAAATCGTGCAAGGGAGTGCGTTTTCAGTGCGGAATGCCTCAAATCGAGCTGTAATTGTTGAACCGTCGATGATATCGTCCAAGTCTCGACGAAAATGTGCTATTTGGGTCCGATATAGTACAGAACGACACAAACCGGAGCAAAATCGTGCAAGGGAGTGCGCTTTCATCGAGAAATGGGTCAAATCGGGCTGTGATTGTTGAACCGTCACTGATATCGTCAATGTCTCGACGGAAATGTGCTATTTGTGTCCGATAAAGTACAGAACAACACAAACCGGAGGAAAATCGTGCAAGGGAGGGCGTTTTCAGCGAGAAATGTGTCAAATCAGGCTGTAATTGTTGAACCGACACTGATATCGTGAAACTCTCGACGGAAAAGTGCTATTTGGGTCCGATATAGTGCAGAACGGGACAAACCGAAGCAAAATTCTGCAAGGAAGCGCGTTTACAGCGAGAAATGCGTCAAATCCGGCTGTAATTGTTAAACCGACACTGATATCGTGAAACTCTCGACGGAAAAGTGCTATTTGGGTACGATATAGTGCAGAACGACACAAACCGGAGCAAAATCGTGCAAGGGAGTGCGTTTTCAGCGAGAAATAGGTCAAATCCGGCTGTAATTGTTGAACCGTCGATGATATCGTCAAACTCACGACGGAAATGTGCTATTTGGGTACGTTATAGTGCAGAACAACACCAACCGGAGCAAAATCGTGCAAGGGAGTGCGCTTTCAGCGAGAAATGGGGCAAATGGGGCTGTAATTGTTGAAACGTCGCTGATATCGTCAAAGTCTCGACGGAAATGTGCTTTTTGGGTCCGATATAGTGCAGAATAACACAAACCGGAGCAAAATCGTTCAACGGAGTGCGTTTTCAACGAGAAATGTGTCAATTCTGGCTGTAATTGTTAATCCGTCACTGATATCGTCAAAGTCTCGACGGAAATGTGCTATTTGGGTCCGATATAGAGCAGATCAATACAAACCGGAGCAAAATCGTTCAAGGAAGTGCGTTTACAGCGAGAAATGTGTTAAATCGGGCTGTAATTGTTAAACCGTCACTGATATCGTCAAACTCTCGACGGGCATGTGCTATTTCGGTCCGAAATAGTGCAGAACGCCACAAACCGGAGCAAAATCGTGCAAGGGAGTGCGTTTTCAGCGAGAAATGTGCCAAATCGGGCTGTAATTGTTGAACCCTTACTGATATCGTCAAACTCTCGACGGAAATGTGCTATTTGGTTACGATATAGCGCAAAACGACACAAACCGGAGCAAAATCGTGAAAGGGAGTGCGTTTTCAGTGAGAAATGCGTCTAATCGGGCTGTAATTGTTGAACCGTCGCTGATATCGTCAAAGTCTCGACGAAAATGTGCTATTTGGGTCCGATATAGTACAGAACAACACAAATCGGAGCAAAATCGTGCAAGGGAGTGCGTTTTCAGTGAGAAATGCGCCTAATCGGGCTGCAATTGTTGAACCGTCGCAGATATCGTCAAAGTCTCGACGGAAATGTGCTATTTGGGTCCGATATAGTACAGAACAGCACAAACCGGAGCAAAATCGTGCAAGGGAGGGCGTTTTCAGCGAGAAATGGGTCAAATCAGGCTGTAATTGTTAAACCGACACTGATATCGTCAAACTCTCGACGGAAATGTCCTATTTTGGTCCGATATAGTGCGGAACGAGACAAACCGAAGTAAAATCGTGCAAGGAAGTGCGTTTACAGCGAGAAATGCGTCAAATCGGGCTGTAATTGTTAAACCGACTCTGATATCGTCAAACTCTCGACGGAAAAGTGCTAGTTGGGTACGATATAGTGCAGAACGACACAAACCGGAGCAAAATCGTGCAAGGGAGTGCGTTTTCAGCGAGAAATGGGTAAAATCCGGCTGTAATTGTTGAACCGTCGATGATATCGTCAAACTGTCGACGGAAATGTGCTATTTGGGTACGTTATAGTGCACAACAACACCAACCGGAGCAAAATCGTGCAAGGGCGTGCGCTTTCAGCGAGAAATGGGGCAAATGGGGCTGTAATTGTGGAAACGTCGCTGATATCGTCAAAGTCTCGACGAAAATGTGCTATTTCGGTCCAACATAATACAGAGCAACACAAACCGGAGCAAAATCGTGCAAGGGAGTGCGCTTCCAGCGAGAAATGGGACAAATCGGGCAGTAATTGTTAAACCGTCACTGATATCGTCAATGCCTCGACGAAAATGTGCTATTTGGTTCCGATATAGTGCAGATCAACACAAACCGGAGCAAAATCGTGCAAGGGAGTGCGCTTTCATCGAGAAATGGGTCAAATCGGGCTGTGATTGTTAAACCGTCACTGATATCGTCAATGTCTCGACGGAAATGTGCAATTTGTGTCCGATATAGGTCAGAACGACACAAACCGGAGCAAAATCGGGCAAGGGAGTGCGTTTTCAGCGAGAAATGGGTCAACTCGGGCTGTAATTGATAAACCGTCACCGATATCGTCAAAGTCTCGACGGAAATGTGCTATTCGGGTCCGATGTAGGTCAGAACGACACAAACCGGAGCAAAATCGTGCAAGGGTGTGCGTTTTCAGCGAGACATGTGTCAAATCGGGCTGTAATTGTTGAACCGTCGATGATATCGTCAAAGTCTCGACGAAAATGTGCTATTTGGGTCCGATATAGTACAGAACAACACAAACCGGAGCAAAATCGTGCAAGGGAGTGCGCTTTCATCGAGAAATGGGTCAAACCGGGCTGTGATTGTTAAACCGTCACTGATATCGTCAATGTCTCGACGGAAATGTGCTATTTGTGTCCGATATAGGTCAGAACGACACAAACCGGAGCAAAATCGGGCAAGGGAGTGCGTTTTCAGCGAGAAATGGGTCAACTCGGGCTGTAATTGATAAACCGTCACCGATATCGTCAAAGTCTCGACGGAAATGTGCTATTCGGGTCCGATGTAGGGCAGAACGACACAAACCGGAGCAAAATCGTGCAAGGGTGTGCGTTTTCAGCGAGAAATGTGTTAAACCGGGCTGTAATTGTTAAACCGTCACTGATATCGTCAATGACTCGACGGAAATGTGCTATTTGGGTCCGATATAGTGCAGAACAACACAAACCGGAACAAAATCGTTCAAGGAAGTGCGTTTACAGCGAGAAATGGGTCAAATCGGGCTGTAATTGTTGAACCGTCGCTGATATCGTCAAACTGTCGACGGAAATGTGCTATTTGGGTCCGATATAGGTCAGAACGAGACAAACCGAAGCAAAATCGTACAAGGAAGTGCGTTTACAGCGAGAAATGCGTCATATCCGGCTGTAATTGTTAAACCGACACTGATATCGTGAAACTCTCGACGGAAAAGTGCTATTTGGGTACGATATAGTGCAGAAAAACACAAACCGGAGCAAAATCGTGCAAGGGTGTGCGTTTTCAGCGAGAAATGGGTTGTGACGTCTGGCGAGACGTTGGAACTGGTTGCCTCTTTTTATATGTTATATTCTATATATCATTATACTCATTACTTATACTTACCTTATATATTGTATCCACATAATATTCGCATTACTCATATTATGTACTATTACTCATATTATTCATCGTCATAGCGACAACCATGATACGGCTGGCGCTGACATATTTAACCTTATTTATATTATAAATCATTCAATCTTCACGTGGCGACAGAGTCGATAAGATTGACGCTAAAGTTTAGATTGAATGTTTAGTTTCTCACACAGCGACAATCACTTCAGAGAAGTAGTTAAGATTGGCGCTTCTGAGAAACCTATTAGCAACTAAGGATGTTGATTTAAGATAGTGATAATTTATTACATCGATAGGCGCTTCCATCAGCGACTATCGAATGTCAGTTAGTCATAGGACTGTTATGACTAACTGTAGATTAAGGTAATCTTAAGCCGAGAGATTAAAGAAACGCTGACATAAACATCCTGTCACCAGGATAGATTCCATAGCTTAGATAACGTTCAGAACCCTCTTTGTTCTGAACGACATAAAAAGGCGAGCGACTCGAGGCTCGTCGTCATTCATCGGGTTAGAACACATCCGCTCTGAATCGTCCCGGCACCTCGTTGTCGACATACTCTGCGACAACGACTTTCCGGCAATTCAGAGTCCGGTCTCGTTATACTTAAACCTCAGCGGTTCTCGAATCAATCAAGTAGTTCATACACACTTGTATTCGTTTCAACTATAATATTTTATTCAAGAATAAACGTACATTCTTATAATCTATTACTTAAATACTACGAGTATTATTCAAACCTTCGATTACACTCTCAACGAGTTCATCTACGGTTCATCTTGACGCAACACGTGCGTCATCCAGAGGATCAGTTCCTGACAGGCAAGGCAATCATCCACGGACTCCCAGGTAGATCCGGACGTAAGCAACGGTTGACCTAAAACGATTGCATATTGTACGAGAACGGGTGACGTAGCAGGCCACCATCCTACTAGAAGCACCCGGGACGTAACAAATTGGTGGCAGCGGTGGGATCATAGCAATCGCCGTGGCCAGGTATTGTCTTGGAAAAGGAAGCATCAGCGGTAAACACGTGAGTAAAGGTTCCAGTATCCGTTATTTTGGTCGGGCCTAGTGAACAAAAGTGTTTTCCCTAAAATCGAAAATAATTTATGACATTATTTTCGTCGACGAAGTGACACACGGTTTACGACCTTGTTTTCGTCGCTTGAACGACGGTCAGAGGATTCAGGGTCTTGTTGACGCGCCAAGCTGGTGAGTCATTACCACCACGCGACAGGTAGCTCGCAACTCTATCCCTACTACGCACCGTCCCCACTCCGCGGTACGCTGCGCGCGCACCTCAAACGGCAGACGCGTCGAGACAGCGTTACCGAACACGTCAGTCTCCGACTAACCGCTCCGGTCATCGCACGCGAAAAAGTACGCTCCGTGAAACAACGATCAGTACGCGTTCAAAGTGACAGGATTAACAAAGTGAAAAGTAATTATCGATCAACGCGTAGATTCAGTGTTTCGGTTCAATTGTTTTTACTAATTAATTCAATTTATTTCCATAGTGGGAAAAACAAACTACTCAGAGCGCTCTGACTCGCGCGTGCAATCCGCGACAGTCAATACAGCTGCTAAGGTACGTTTCATTCCACTGAAATTCCGGAAAATTTTTTCTATCATTTTACTAAAATCTCGCGATTTATTTAGAAACGGAAACGAGGCTGCCGAGCTGGGCGCCGAGTTCAAGAAAGAAAACGCAAACAGGAGAAGATAGCGCGAAACCTTGCCGACTTGGTGTCTGTTTGCCAACCTGCCGCTCAAATAGCGCAGAATACCGCACCAGACAACCAGGCGCAATACCTCGCTGCAGTCAGTATTCCGCTAAGCGAATTTCTTGAACCGGAGGCGACAGGCAACGCGCTGCCGTCACTAACCTGTTCTCCTTCACCGAACGTCGAAGTGAAGCAAGAACCGTTAAGCGAGAATATTTTCGAAGAGTGTATTAATGACATTAAAGCCGAATTGTTCTTACCACCGCCAGATAAAGACGGTTTAGAAACAATAGATTTAATTAATTCGCGTAAAGTGTTCGACCACCGGGAAATACCCGACGATATTTTACTTCAATTTGCGCGCAAAGAAAGCAGCGATCCTTACACCGTACCATCATCCATCTGGGAGTGGTGCGAGTTCAGATTTAAAACACAATAAACGTGAGTTTTATATTTTACTCTATTTTCTGCCTCATTTCAACCCCCTAAATAATCATGCCGGGCCGTGAGACTCGCTCGCGTAAACCCATCGACGATCCCGCGATGACGGAAGAAGACCTACGTGCCTTCCATAAACAACTCGCGGAGCGCGAACAAAAGGTGCGCGACGAGGAAAGGAGATACGAACAAGATCGCGTCGAATTCGAGAGATTAGAACGCGAAAAAGAAAATTTAAGAATCGAGGTCGAACGGATGCGCCTAGAATGCGAAAGAGCAGATCCGGCTGCACCGTCTCTCGATCGGGTTCCGACGGCAACAACAATGCCGCTTCCCAGGTCACCGCGTCGCGAAACAGGAGAGTCGTTTGATTACACTCTCAAAGAAGCGGTAAAAACTATTCCACTGTTTGACGGCGGAAACATCACGGCGCTCCAGTTCTCACGAGCCTGTCGACGCGCCCGTGACATCGTGCCGCCGCAAGCAGAACCGACACTCGCGCGTTTAATTACCACGCGTTTACGTGGACGAGCCGCGCTTGCCCTCGAGGATGAGCTCTGCGACTCGGTCACAGCAGTGTGTAACCGTTTAAAAGACGTTTTCGAGCCGCGTCGTTCCGTCGATCATTTCCGGGGCGAAATGGCGAACGTCTTCATGAAACCAAACGAACACGTTTTGGATTTCATCGGTCGCGTTAAAGATTTACGCGACGCGATTATTGATTGCAATAGGCAATCACCAGACATCGCCAACGTCGATGATCTGACGGCCGACAGTTTTATAAACGGGCTAAATCCTACACTAAGGGTCGAGGTACGTCCCTTCAAAGGGTACCCCCTTTCTCGCGTATTCGATGAGGCGATACGCGCCCACAAACAAGCCGAGATCGATAGAGTTCGTTACGGTAAATTACCAACGGATTCTCGTCGCGTGCAATTCGCAGACAGATCCGAAACACGCGAATCTCGAGCTACATCTCCGTACCGATCATACTCTCCGGATCGCGTTTCGTGGAGACAGTCTCCAAGCCGCGAATACCGCAGATATGAATCACCAGAACCGCGATATTACCGCGAAGAACGAAGGTCTCCCGTACGCAACGATTACCGCGACGCACCGAAATATCCGCCGCGCAATAATCTCCGTGAGGAACCTCGTTACCGCGAAGCAGCGCGACAAGCTCCACAAAGGGAAGCGCCACGTTCTCTTTCTCCTCGCGCGTATCAGCCGCCGCAGAAAAGAGAAGAGAACCAGGCACAGTCGCGCGCTTACGGAAGCGAAAATCCGCAAAAACCTGTTTCAATACAGAAGTCATGCACATATTGTCAACGCGTAGGCCACGATGTGCATGAATGTAGAAGACGCGCGTTCGATAACTCGACTAATAATTCGGGAAACGAACGAAGCCTCCCGTCGACAACGGATCGGCGACGAGAGGTGCTAGGAAAACCGGTCCACGTAATACAGGAAAACGGAAAGACGAAATCCAAATTTCACCCGTCAACGTAAACGATGATTCGGTGCCGCGCATTTCAATTGCTGCGCCCGAATTAGTCGGAACAAACATTCTCATGGTCGACACAGGCGCCGGGCCTAATCTGATAAAGATCGGCGTACTCCGACCTGAAACAAAAGTAGACTACTCGCGAACAATGGAAATCACGGGAATCACTAGCCAATTTGTTCACACGCTAGGCTCCACCCGGATTTCGGTATACGGGTTAACCACAGTCTTTCACGTGGTTGCCGATGACTTCCCGATACCAATGGATGGTATCCTGGGAACGACGTTTCTAAAGAAAGGCGCCGTGATCTCGTATGCAAAGCGTAAGATCACCATAAACGGCACCGAAATGCCATTTTTAGATTCACACAGACAGAACACCGAAACTATCGCGTATGTCAAGCCGCAGGAACTGGTCCCCATTGGTAAGCTCCTCGAAGATCTTGAAAAGGCGAAATCAGCCGTTCGATGTATAAGTACATCAAATAACGAAAAATCTGAAAAGCACGAGCCTTTGGTCCGCCCAAAGCCGAGCTCGTGTGACAAACCTATTAAACCCTTGGCAGCACCAAGGTCGGAAATAAGCCGCGACACTGCGAAACAATCGCACTCCCGCATCCGTAATTCAAAAGTTCCGATTAACTCAAAATCATTCGCGGATAAGCCTACCGTTAGCACCGCACCGTCATTTCAGATTTTTCAAAAACAAACGGAACCCGATACGCCAAAATCTTCGAGACAACCACGTGTATACATTCCTGCCGATAAGCGAATGGTTCTCCGTGACTCGTCTCACAAGAATCTAAATAAGATAATCAGAAAGCTGACTCCGAGTCAGATTATCCGTAACGTAAATATTCGAAAAGGATCATTGCGGTACGAGTCACCGGAGATAATTATCGCGAACTTTCGACACAAGATTGTCACGCGATATCTTCGTATAAACAAAAGGGGGGTAAGGTTCAACTACGTCAAGGGTTACCAAACACCTCCCACCCAGAAATTGGGGATACAAAAGGATCGACCAGCACAGGATCTACATCAGTCGAAGATGGATTCTTCAAGCAACACGGTGCTCCTCATCCTCCTTCTTGGGGTAACGCAAGCCAGTGCGCTCATCGGTTACGATTGTGGAGGACGAACCCTCAACGTAACGACAGTCTCCGCCGTAGATGTCATCGACTGCGAGCCAACAAGCATAGAGCCTGCAACAAAAACGAGAAACATCCAGCTGCTTCAACTTGGTGACTACAACAACGCACCAGTTATCCAGTGCAAAGTGGAGATCGATCGAACGATACACTACTGCGGGATGCATTCTCACACATCGGTCGTCCAGGGCGGACGACAACAGTACATTTTCCCGACTTCAAGAGAAGCCTGCCGTACGCTGCATGCGACTGGAACGATCGCAATTTCACCGTCTGTACAGATCTCTGGAATCGGAGGGAACGTGTCAATGACGTTCAGCCTCACCTTGGCTGGGACCATCACGATGGACGGAACGTGCAAAGGTACATCGTACGCAGACCCGTTCGGATCGTGGGACGGCGTCATCGTGCAAGGCCTCGTCAAAGTTACAGTGCAAAGCTACCCTGCAACGGTAAAATTATCGACAGGAAAAATCATATTAAAATCCGGATACCAATGTAATCTCCAGGAAGAGGTGTGTCTCGACCCTGAAGCAGGACACACTTACTGGGATTCTATCCCTAAGGATTACTGCGAGTTCAATAAATACACGGTACTGTACGAAGGAAAAGCGACGCAAATTATTCCGCATGGATCCAACGGACCCCTTCTATACACAGTCACGACGGACTCTACTACATTTGCACTGGCAACAACCCACAATATAACAGTTTGCGGATATACGCTCACCAAAACGAAGCATCCAAAACTTTTAATTTTGGAAACGGACCACGAAGGGAAGCTTCCTCGTACAAGGGCAACGTCTGTAGAAAATTTAGACATTTTCACATACGTCAATTCCAAATTTATATATGTGGAGAAACATATACGCACCCAGCTGACGCAATTATGCAGAGATGTCGTCATGCAACGGTGTCACCTGGAGCGACAGGTCATCCAAAACGCTCTCGCGCTAATACATGTCGCACCAGAGGAAATGGCCCTCGCAATAACAAAACAACCTGGACACATGGCAATCTCTGCAGGAGAAGTTGTCCACATCATCAAATGCATTCCGGTCAGCTGCAACATACGAAAGACGAAACATTGCTTCAACGAACTGCCCGTAATGTATAAAAACGCTACTTACTTTCTAACGCCGAAAACGAGAATTCTTACAGCAGTAGGCACACGTAAGGATTGTAGCACGCTAATACCAACGATGTACAAAATACACAACGCTTGGTACCGTCTTACACCACGTGCGATAGAGACCATCCCGCCTCAACGGATGCAGTCTATCACACAGCCAACCTGGAAATATGTCGATCCAGCAAACCTAGCATCAGGAGGCATATACTCACCTGAGGACGTCACCAGGTTACGGGATCACATAATGTTTCCCGTCGAGAAGACGGCTGTTTTGAATTCCTTGGTCCAGGGTGTCACAGGACGACAGTACGCACAGGCAAACGTGCAACTGTCACACCTACTGGATGAGGCATCTCTCAACAAAATTGCGGAATCCGCAACACGGAGATTCTGGAATGGATTCATCACTTTCGGCACGGTTACCTCCGGAGTGATTGGCATCTATGTGGCAGCCCAGATCATCCGCTTAATCATCACGACCATCCTAAACGGCATCGCACTACACGCAGCTTATGGTTGGAGTTTGCGGCTGGTTGCAGCCCTTTGGGGTTCGATGACGCATTTCTGCTTGTTCCTGAACACAAGGAAAGCAGAACTCAACACAGGAGGACAGGAGTGCTTACCGCTGAAGACGGACGACACCCCGCCATCACCTGTGCCAGAAACGAGCGTTCCAGTGACAAATATCACCCCGAAACGCCCGCTCATAGAGCGATCACCGCGTCCCAGAACGCTTTTCACCCGCAGAGACTCTTAAAACAAATTTCCTGCGTAAATTTGTTTTTCTAAGGGGGGAGGTGTGACGTCTGGCGAGACGTTGGAACTGGTTGCCTCTTTTTATATGTTATATTCTATATATCATTATACTCATTACTTATACTTACCTTATATATTGTATCCACATAATATTCGCATTACTCATATTATGTACTATTACTCATATTATTCATCGTCATAGCGACAACCATGATACGGCTGGCGCTGACATATTTAACCTTATTTATATTATAAATCATTCAATCTTCACGTGGCGACAGAGTCGATAAGATTGACGCTAAAGTTTAGATTGAATGTTTAGTTTCTCACACAGCGACAATCACTTCAGAGAAGTAGTTAAGATTGGCGCTTCTGAGAAACCTATTAGCAACTAAGGATGTTGATTTAAGATAGTGATAATTTATTACATCGATAGGCGCTTCCATCAGCGACTATCGAATGTCAGTTAGTCATAGGACTGTTATGACTAACTGTAGATTAAGGTAATCTTAAGCCGAGAGATTAAAGAAACGCTGACATAAACATCCTGTCACCAGGATAGATTCCATAGCTTAGATAACGTTCAGAACCCTCTTTGTTCTGAACGACATAAAAAGGCGAGCGACTCGAGGCTCGTCGTCATTCATCGGGTTAGAACACATCCGCTCTGAATCGTCCCGGCACCTCGTTGTCGACATACTCTGCGACAACGACTTTCCGGCAATTCAGAGTCCGGTCTCGTTATACTTAAACCTCAGCGGTTCTCGAATCAATCAAGTAGTTCATACACACTTGTATTCGTTTCAACTATAATATTTTATTCAAGAATAAACGTACATTCTTATAATCTATTACTTAAATACTACGAGTATTATTCAAACCTTCGATTACACTCTCAACGAGTTCATCTACGGTTCATCTTGACGCAACACGTGCGTCATCCAGAGGATCAGTTCCTGACAGGCAAGGCAATCATCCACGGACTCCCAGGTAGATCCGGACGTAAGCAACGGTTGACCTAAAACGATTGCATATTGTACGAGAACGGGTGACGTAGCAGGCCACCATCCTACTAGAAGCACCCGGGACGTAACAGGGTCAATTCGGGCTATAATTGTTAAACCGTCACTGATATCGTCAAACTCTCGACGGAAATGTGCTATTTGGTTACGATATAGTGCAGAACGACACAAACCGGAGCAAAATCGTGCAAGGGAGTGCGTTTTCAGCGAGAAATGCGTGAAATCGGGCTGTAATTGTTAAACCGCCACTGATATCGATAAACTTCCGACGGAGATGTGCTATATGGGTCCGATATAGTGGAGAACGACCCAAACCGGAGCAAAATCGTACAAGGGAGTGCGTTTTCAGCGAGAAATGCGCCAAATCGGGCTGTAATTGTTAAACCGTCACTGATATCGTCAAACTCTCGACGGAAATGTGCTATATAGGTCCGATATATTGCAGAACGACACAAACCGGAGCAAAGTCGTGCAAGGGAGTGCGTTTTCAGCGAGAAGTGGGTCAAATCGGGCTGTTATTGTTGAACCGTCGCTGATATCGTCAAACTCTCGACGGAAATGTGCTATTTGTGTCCGATATAGTGCAGAACGACACAAACCGGATCAAAATCGTGCAAGGGAGTGCGTTTTCAGCGAGAAATGGGTCAAATCGGGCTGTAATTGTTAAACCGTCACCGATATCGTCAATCTCTCGACGGGAATGTGCTATTTGGGTCCGATATAGTGCAGAACGACACAAACCGGAGCAAAATCGTGCAAGGGCGTGCGCTTTCAGCGAGAAATGGGGCAAATGGGGCTGTAATTGTTGAACCGTCGCTGATATCGTCAAACTGTCGACGGAAATGTGCTATTTGGGTCCGATATAGGTCAGAACGACACAAACCGGAGCAAAATCGTACAAGGAAGTGCGTTTACAGCGAGAAATGCGTCAAATCGGGCTGTAATTGTTAAGCCGACACTGATATCGTCAAACTCTGGACGGAAAAGTGCTACTTGGGTACGATATAGTGCAGAACGACACAAACCGGAGCAAAATCGTGCAAGGGAGTGCGTTTTCAGCGAGAAATGGGTAAAATCCGGCTGTAATTGTTGAACCGTCGATGATATCGTCAAACTGTCGACGGAAATGTGCTATTTGGGTACGTTATAGTGCACAACAACACCAACCGGAGCAAAATCGTGCAAGGGCGTGCGCTTTCAGCGAGAAATGGGGCGAATGGGGCTGTAATTGTTGAAACGTCGCTGATATCGTCAAAGTCTCGACGAAAATGTGCTATTTCGGTCCAACATAATACAGAACAACACAAACCGGAGCAAAATCGTGCAGGGGAGTGCGCTTCCAGCGAGAAATGGGACAAATCGGGCTGTAATTGTTAAACCGTCACTGATATCGTCAATGACTCGACGGAAATGTGCTATTTGGGTCCGATATAGTGCAGAACAACACAAACCGGAACAAAATCGTTCAAGGAAGTGCGTTTACAGCGAGAAATGGGTCAAATCGGGCTGTAATTGCTGAACCGTCGCTGATATCGTCAAACTGTCGACGGAAATGTGCTATTTGGGTCCGATATAGGTCAGAACGACACAAACCGGAGCAAAATCGTACAAGGCAGTGCGATTTCAGCGAGAAATGTGCCAAATCAGGCTGCAATTGTTGAACCGACACTGATATTGTCAAACTCTCGACGGAAATGTCCTATTTGGGTCCGATATAGTGCAGAACGAGACAAACCGAAGCAAAATTCTGCAAGGAAGTGCGTTTACAGCGAGAAATGCGTCATATCCGGCTGTAATTGTTAAGCCGACACTGATATCGTCAAACTCTGGACGGAAAAGTGCTACTTGGGTACGATATAGTGCAGAACGACACAAACCGGAGCAAAATCGTGCAAGGGAGTGCGTTTTCAGCGAGAAATGGGTAAAATCCGGCTGTAATTGTTGAACCGTCGATGATATCGTCAAACTGTCGACGGAAATGTGCTATTTGGGTACGTTATAGTGCACAACAACACCAACCGGAGCAAAATCGTGCAAGGGCGTGCGCTTTCAGCGAGAAATGGGGCAAATGGGGCTGTAATTGTTGAAACGTCGCTGATATCGTCAAAGTCTCGACGAAAATGTGCTATTTCGGTCCAACATAATACAGAACAACACAAACCGGAGCAAAATCGTGCAGGGGAGTGCGCTTCCAGCGAGAAATGGGACAAATCGGGCTGTAATTGTTAAACCGTCACTGATATCGTCAATGCCTCGACGAAAATGTGCTATTTGGTTCCGATATAGTGCAGAACAACACAAACCGGAGCAAAATCGTGCAAGGGAGTGCGTTTTCAGTGCGAAATGCGTCAAATCGGGCTGTAATTGTTAAACCGTCACTGATATCGTCAATGTCTCGACGGAAATGTGCTATCTGTGTCCGATAAAGTACAGAACAACACAAACCGGAGGAAAATCGTGCAAGGGAGGGCGTTTTCAGCGAGAAATGTGTCAAATCAGGCTGCAATTGTTGAACCGACACTGATATTGTCAAACTCTCGACGGAAATGTCCTATTTGGGTCCGATATAGTGCAGAACGAGACAAACCGAAGCAAAATTCTGCAAGGAAGTGCGTTTACAGCGAGAAATGCGTCATATCCGGCTGTAATTGTTAAACCGACACTGATATCGTGAAACTCTCGACGGAAAAGTGCTATTTGGGTAAGATATAGTGCAGAACAACACAAACCGGAGCAAAATCGTGCAAGGGTGTGCGTTTTCAGCGAGAAATGGGTCAATTCGGGCTATAATTGTTAAACCGTCACTGATATCGTCAAACTCTCGACGGAAATGTGCTATTTGGTTACGATATAGTGCAGAACGACACAAACCGGAGCAAAATCGTGCAAGGGAGTGCGTTTTCAGCGAGAAATGCGTGAAATCGGGCTGTAATTGTTAAACCGCCACTGATATCGATAAACTTCCGACGGAGATGTGCTATATGGGTCCGATATAGTGGAGAACGACCCAAACCGGAGCAAAATCGTAGAAGGGAGTGCGTTTTCAGCGAGAAATGCGCCAAATCGGGCTGTAATTGTTAAACCGTCACTGATATCGTCAAACTCTCGACGGAAATGTGCTATATAGGTCCGATATATTGCAGAACGACACAAACCGGAGCAAAGTCGTGCAAGGGAGTGCGTTTTCAGCGAGAAGTGGGTCAAATCGGGCTGTGATTGCTAAACCGTCACTGATATCGTCAATGTCTCGACGGAAATGTGCTATTCGGGTCCGATGTAGGTCAGAACGACACAAACCGGAGCAAAATCGTGCAAGGGTGTGCGTTTTCAGCGAGAAATGTGTCAAATCGGGCTGTAATTGTTGAACCGTCGATGATATCGTCAAAGTCTCGACGAAAATGTGCTATTTGGGTCCGATATAGTACAGAACAACACAAACCGGAGCAAAATCGTGCAAGGGAGTGCGCTTTCATCGAGAAATGGGTCAAATCGGGCTGTGATTGCTAAACCGTCACTGATATCGTCAATGTCTCGACGGAAATGTGCTATTTGTGTCCGATATAGGTCAGAACGACACAAACCGGAGCAAAATCGGGCAAGGGAGTGCGTTTTCAGCGAGTAATGGGTCAACTCGGGCTGTAATTGATAAACCGTCACCGATATCGTCAAAGTCTCGACGGAAATGAGCTATTCGGGTCCGATGTAGGGCAGAACGACACAAACCGGAGCAAAATCGTGCAAGGGTGTGCGTTTTCAGCGAGAAATGTGTTAAACCGGGCTGTAATTGTTAAACCGTCACTGATATCGTCAATGTCTCGACGGAAATGTGCTATTTGTGTCCGATAAAGTACAGAACAACACAAACCGGAGGAAAATCGTGCAAGGGAGGGCGTTTTCAGCGAGAAATGTGTCAAGTCAGGCTGTAATTGTTGAACCGACACTGATATCGTCAAACTCTCGACGGAAATGTCCTATTTGGGTCCGATATAGTGCAGAACGAGACAAACCGAAGTAAAATCGTGCAAGGAAGTGCGTTTACAGCGAGAAATGCGTCAAATCGGGCTGTAATTGTTAAGCCGACACTGATATCGTCAAACTCTGGACGGAAAAGTGCTACTTGGGTACGATATAGTGCAGAACAACACAAACCGGAGCAAAATCGTGCAAGGGTGTGCGTTTTCAGCGAGAAATGGGTCAATTCGGGCTATAATTGTTAAACCGTCACTGATATCGTCAAACTCTCGACGGAAATGTGCCATTTGGTTACGATATAGTGCAGAACGACACAAACCGGAGCAAAATCGTACAAGGGAGTGCGTTTTCAGCGAGAAATGCGTGAAATCGGGCTGTAATTGTTAAACCGCCACTGATATCGATAAACTTCCGACGGAGATGTGCTATATGGGTCCGATATAGTGGAGAACGACCCAAACCGGAGCAAAATCGTACAAGGGAGTGCGTTTTCAGCGAGAAATGCGCCAAATCGGGCTGTAATTGTTAAACCGTCACTGATATCGTCAAACTCTCGACGGAAATGTGCTATATAGGTCCGATATATTGCAGAACGACACAAACCGGAGCAAAGTCGTGCAAGGGAGTGCGTTTTCAGCGAGAAGTGGGTCAAATCGGGCTGTTATTGTTGAACCGTCGCTGATATCGTCAAACTCTCGACGGAAATGTGCTATTTGTGTCCGATATAGTGCAGAACGACACAAACCGGATCAAAATCGTGCAAGGGAGTGCGTTTTCAGCGAGAAATGGGTCAAATCGGGCTGTAATTGTTAAACCGTCACCGATATCGTCAATCTCTCGACGGGAATGTGCTATTTGGGTCCGATATAGTGCAGAACGACACAAACCGGAGCATAATCGTGCAAGGGAGTGCGTTTTCAGCGAGAAATGTGTCAAATCGGGCTGTCATTTTTAAACCGTCACTGATATCGTCATTTCTCGACGGAAATGTGCTATTTGGTTACGATATAGCGCAAAACGACACAAACCGGAGCAAAATCGTGAAAGGGAGTGCGTTTTCAGTGAGAAATGCGTCTAATCGGGCTGTAATTGTTGAACCGTCGCTGATATCGTCAAAGTCTCGACGGAAATGTGCTATTTGGCTCCGATATAGTACAGAACAACACAAACCGGCGCAAAATCGTGCAAGGGAGGGCGTTTTCAGCGAGAAATGGGTCAAATCAGGCTGTAATTGTTGAACCGTCGATGATATCGTCAAACTCTCGCCGGAAATGTGCTATTTGGGTACGTTATAGTGCAGAACAACACCAACCGGAGCAAAATCGTGCAAGGGAGTGCGCTTTCAGCGAGAAATGGGGCAAATGGGGCTGTAATTGTTGAAACGTCGCTGATATCGTCAAAGTCTCGACGAAAATGTGCTATTCCGCTCCGATATAATACAGAACAACACAAACCGGAGCAAAATCGTGCAAGGGAGTGCGCTTTCAGCGAGAAATGGCACAAATCGGGCTGTAATTGTTAAACCGTCACTGATATCGTCAATGCCTCGACGGAAATGTGCTACTTGGGTCCGATGTAGTGCAGATCAACACAAACCGGAGCAAAATCGTGAAGGGAGTGCGTTTACAGCGAGAAATGGGTCAAATCGAGCTGTAATTGTTGAACCGTCACTGATATCGTCAAAGTCTCGACGGAAACGTGCTATTCGGGTCCGATATAGGTCAGAACGACACAAACCGGAGCAAAATCGGGCAAGGGAGTGCGTTTTCAGCGAGAAATGGGTCAACTCGGGCTGTAATTGTTAAACCGTCACCGATATCGTCAAAGTCTCGACGGAAATGTGCTATTCGGATCCGATGTAGGTCAGAACGACACAAACCGGAGCAAAATCGTGCAAGGGTGTGCGTTTTCAGCGAGAAATGTGTTAAACCGGGCTGTAATTGTTAAACCGTCACTGATATCGTCAATGACTCGACGGAAATGTGCTATTTGGGTCCGATATAGTGCAGAACAACACAAACCGGAACAAAATCGTTCAAGGAAGTGCGTTTACAGCGAGAAATGGGTCAAATCGGGCTGTAATTGTTGAACCGTCGCTGATATCGTCAAACTGTCGACGGAAATGTGCTATTTGGGTCCGATATAGGTCAGAACGACACAAACCGGAGCAAAATCGTACAAGGCAGTGCGATTTCAGCGAGAAATGTGCCAAATCGCGCTGTAATTGTTAAACCGTCACTGATATCGTCAAACTCTCGAAGGAAATGAGCTATTTTGGTACGATATAGTGCAGAACGACACAAACCGGTGGGAAATCGTGCAAGGGAGTGCGTTTTCAGCGAGAAATGGGTCAAATCGGGCTGTAATTGTTGAACCGTCGCTGATATCGTCAAAGTCTCGACGGAAATGTGCTATTTGGGTCCGATATAGTGCAGAGTAACACAAACCGGAGCAAAATCGTTCAGGGGAGTGCGTTTACAGCGAGAAATGGGTCAAATCGAGCTGTAATTGTTGAACCGTCGCTGATATCGTCAAACTGTCGACGGAAATGTGCTATTTGGGTCCGATATAGGTCAGAGCGACACAAACCGGAGCAAAATCGTGCAAGGGAGTGCGTTTTCAGCGAGAAATGGGTCAAATCGTGCTGTAATTGTTGAACCGTCGCTGATATCGTCAAACTCTCGACGGAAATGTGCTATTTGGTTACGATATAGTGCAGAAGGACACAAACCGAAGCAAAATCGTGCAAGGGAGTGCGTTTTCAGCGAGAAATGGGACAAATCGGGCTGTAATTGTTAAACCGTCACTGATATCGTCAATGCCTCGACGGAAATGTGCTACTTGGGTCCGATGTAGTGCAGATCAACACAAACCGGAGCAAAATCGTGCAAGGGAGTGCGTTTACAGCGAGAAATGGGTCAAATCGAGCTGTAATTGTTGAACCGTCACTGATATCGTCAAAGTCTCGACGGAAACGTGCTATTCGGGACCGATATAGGTCAGAACGACACAAACCGGAGCAAAATCGGGCAAGGGAGTGCGTTTTCAGCGAGAAATGGGTCAACTCGGGCTGTAATTGTTAAACCGTCACCGATATCGTCAAAGTCTCGACGGAAATGTGCTATTCGGATCCGATGTAGGTCAGAACGACACAAACCGGAGCAAAATCGTGCAAGGGTGTGCGTTTTCAGCGAGAAATGTGTTAAACCGGGATGTAATTGTTAAACCGTCACTGATATCGTCAATGACTCGACGGAAATGTGCTATTTGGGTCCGATATAGTGCAGAACAACACAAACCGGAACAAAATCGTTCAAGGAAGTGCGTTTACAGCGAGAAATGGGTCAAATCGGGCTGTAATTGTTGAACCGTCGCTGATATCGTCAAACAGTCGACGGAAATGTGCTATTTGGGTCCGATATAGGTCAGAACGACACAAACCGGAGCAAAATCGTACAAGGCAGTGCGATTTCAGCGAGAAATGTGCCAAATCGCGCTGTAATTGTTAAACCGTCACTGATATCGTCAAACTCTCGAAGGAAATGAGCTATTTTGGTACGATATAGTGCAGAACGACACAAACCGGTGGGAAATCGTGCGAGGGAGTGCGTTTTCAGCGAGAAATGGGTCAAGTCGGGCTGTAATTTTTGAACCGTCGCTGATATCGTCAAAGTCTCGACGGAAATGTGCTATTTCGGTCCAACATAATACAGAACAACACAAACCGGAGCAAAATCGTGCAAGGGAGTGCGCACCCAGCGAGAAATGGGACAAATCGTGCTGTAATTGTTAAACCGTCACTGATATCGTCAATGCCTCGACGAAAATGTGCTATTTGGTTCCGATATAGTGCAGAACAACACAAACCGGAGCAAAATCGTGCAAGGGAGTGCGTTTTCAGTGCGAAATGCGTCAAATCGGGCTGTAATTGTTGAACCGTCGATGATATCGTTAAAGTCTCGACGAAAATGTGCTATTTGGGTCCGATATAGTGCAGAAGGACACAAACCGAAGCAAAATCGTGCAAGGGAGTGCGTTTTCAGCGGGAAATGGGACAAATCGGGCTGTAATTGTTAAACCGTCACTGACATCGTCATTTATCGACGGAAATGTGCTATTTGGGTACGATATAGGTCAGAACGACACAAACCGGAGCAAAATCGGGCAAGGGAGTGCGTTTTCAGCGAGAAATGGGTCAACTCGGGCTGTAATTGTTGAACCGTCGCTGATATCGTCAAAGTCTCGACGGAAATGTGCTATTTGGGTCCGATATAGTGCAGAACAACACAAACCGGAGCAAAATCGTGCAAGGGAGTGCATTTTCAGCGAGAAATGTGTTATATCGGGCTGTAATTGTTAAACCGTCAGTGATATCGTCAATGCCTCGACGGAAATGTGCTATTTGGGTCCGATATAGTGCAGAACAACACAAACCGGAGCAAAATCGTGCAAGGGAGTGCGTTTTCAGTGCGAAATGCGTCAAATCGGGCTGTAATTGCTTAACCGTCGCTGATATCGTGAAACTGTCGACGGAAATGTGCTATTTGGGTCCGATATAGGTCAGAACGACACAAACCGGAGCAAAATCGTACAAGGCAGTGCGATTTCAGGGAGAAATGTGCCAAATCGCGCTGTAATTGTTAAACCGTCACTGATATCGTCAAACTCTCGAAGGAAATGAGCTATTTTGGTACGATATAGTGCAGAACGACACAAACCGGTGGGAAATCGTGCAAGGGAGTGCGTTTTCAGCGAGAAATGGGTCAAGTCGGGCTGTAATTTTTGAACCGTCGCTGATATCGTCAAAGTCTCGACGGAAATGTGCTATTTCGGTCCAACATAATACAGAACAACACAAACCGGAGCAAAATCGTGCAAGGGAGTGCATTTTCTGCGAGAAATGTGTTAAATCGGGCTGTAATTGTTAAACCGTCACTGATATCGTCAATGTCTCGACGGAAATGTGCTATTTGGGACCGATATAGTGCAGAACAACACAAACCGGAGCAAAGTCGTTCAAGGAAGTGCGTTTTCAGCGAGAAATGTGTCAAATCGGGGTGTAATTGTTGAACCGTCGCTGATATCGTAAAACCCTTGCGGAAATGTACTATTTGGGTCGGATATAGGTCAGAACAACACAAACCGGAGCAAAATCGTACAAGGGAGTGCGCTTTCAGCGAGAAATGCGCCAAATCGGGCTGTAATTGTTAAACCGTCACTGATATCGTCAAACTCTCGAAGGAAATGAGCTATTTGCGTCCGAAATAGTGCAAAACGACACAAGCCGGAGCAAAATCGTACAAGGGAGTGCGTTTTTAGCGAGAAATGTGTCAAATCGGGCTGTAATTGTAAAACCGTCACTGATATCGTCATTTCTCGACGGAAATGTGCTATTTGGGTACGATATAGTGCAGAACTTCACAATCCGGAGCAAAATCGTGCAAGGGAGTGCGTTATCAGCGAGAAATGTGTTAAATCGGGCTGTAATTGTTAAACCGTCACTGATATCGTCAAAGTCACGACGGAAATGAGCTATTTGGGTCCGATACCGTGCAGAACAACACAAACCGGAGCAAAATCCGTCAAGGAAGTGCGTTTACAGCGTCAAAGGAGACAAATCGGGCTGTAATTGTTAGACCGTCACTGATATCGTCAAACTCTCGACGGAAATGTGCTATGTGGGTCCGATATAGTGCAGAACGACACAACCCGATGCAAAATCGTGCAAGGGAGTGCGTTTTCAGCGAGAATTGCGTCAAATCGGGCTGTAATTGCTGAACCGTCGCTGATATCGTCAAACTCTCGATGGAAATGTGCTATTTGTGTCCCATATAGTGGCAGAACGACACAAACCGGAGCAAAATCGTGCAAGGGAGTGCGTTTTCAGCGAGAAATGGGTCAAATCGGGCTGTAATTGTTGAACCGTCGCTGATATCGTCAAAGTCTCGACGGAATTGTGCTATTTGGGCCCGATATAGTCCAGAACAACACATACCGGAGCAAAATCGTGCAAGGGAGTGCATTTTCAGCGAGAAATGTGTTAAATCGGGCAGTAATTGTTAAGCCGTCACTGATATCGTCAATGTCTCGACGGAAATGTGCAATTTGGGTCCGATATAGTGCAGAACAACACAAACCGCAGCAAAACCGTTCAAGGAAGTGCGTTACAGCGAGAAATGGGTCAAATCAGGCTGTAATTGTTGAACCGTCGCCGATATCGCCAAACTCTCGAAGGAAATGAGCTATTTGGGTACGATATAGTGCAGAACGCCACAAACCGCTGGAGAATCGTGCAAGGGAGTGCGTTTTCAGCGAGAAATGGGTCAAATCGGGCTGTAATTGTTAAACCGTCACTGATATCGTCAAACTCTCGACGGAAATGTGCTATTTGGGTACGATATAGTGCAGAACAACACAAACCGGAACAAAATCGTTCAAGGAAGTGCGTTTACAGCGGGAAATGCGTCAAATCGGGCTGTAATTGTTGAACCGTCGCTGATATCGTCAAACTGTCGACGGAAATGTGCTATTTGGGTCCGATATAGGTCAGAACGACACAAACCGGAGCAAAATCATACAACGCAGTGCGATTTCAGCGAGAAATGTGCCAAATCGGGCTGTAATTGTTAAACCGTCACTGATATCGTCAAACTCTCAAAGGAAATGAGCTATTTTGGTACGATATAGTGCAGAACGACACAAACCGGTTGGAAATCGTGCAAGGGAGTGCGTTTTCAGCGAGAAATGGTTCAAATCGGGCTGTAATTGTTGAACCGTCGCTGATATCGTCAAAGTCTCGACGGAAATGTGCTATTTGGGTCCGATATAGTCTAGAACAACACAAACCGTAGCAAAAGCGTGCAAGGGAGTGTGTTTTCAGTGCGAAATGCGTCAAATCGGGCTGTAATTGTTGAACCGTCGCTGATATCGTCAAAGTCTCGACGAAAATGTGCTATTTGGGTCCGATATAGTACAGAACAACACAAACCGGAGCAAAATCGTGCAAGGGAGTGCGCTTTCATCGAGAAATGGGTCAAATCGGGCTGTGATTGTTAAACAGTCACTGATATCGTCAATGTCCGGACGGAAATGTGCTATTTGTGTCCGATATAGTGCAGAACAACACAAACCGGAGCAAAATCGTGCAAGCTAGTGCGTTTTCAGTGAGAAATGCGTCTAATCGGGCTGTAACTGTTGAACCGTCGCTGATATCGTCAAAGTCTCGACGGAAATGTGCTATTTGGGTCCGATATAGTAAAGAACAACAAAAAGCGGAGGAAAATCGTGCAAGGGAGGGCGTTTTCAGCGAGAAATGGGTCAAATCAGGCTGTAATTGTTGAACCGTCACTGATATCGTCAAAGTCTCGACGGAAATGTGCTATTTGGGCCCGATGTAGGTCAGAACGACACAAACCGGAGCAAAATCGGGCAAGGGAGTGTGGTTACAGCGAGAAATGTGTTAAACCGGGCTGTAATTGTTAAACCGTCACTGATATCGTCAAACTCGCGACGGAAATGTGCTATTTGGGTACGATATAGTGCAGAACAACACAAACCGGAGCAAAATCGTGCAAGGGAGTGAGTTTCAGCGCGGAATGGGTCAAATCGGGCAGTAATTGTTGAACCGTCGCTGATATCGTCAAACTCTCGACGGAAATGTGCTATTTGTGTCCAAAATAGTGCAAAACGAGACAAACCGGAGCAAAATCGTGCAAGGGAATGCGTTTTCAGCGAGAAATGGGTCAAATCGGGCTGTGATTGTTGAACCGTCGCTGAGATCGTCGAAGTCTCGACGGAAATGTGCTATTTGGGTACGATATAGTGCATAACGACACAAACCGAAGCCAAATCGTGCAAGGGAGTGCGTTTTCAGCGAGAAATGAGCCAAATCGGGCTGTAACTGTTGAACCGTCCCTGAAATCGCGAAACTCTCGACGGAAATGTGCTATTTGGGTGCGATATAATGCAGAACGACACAAACCCGACCAAAATCGTACAAGGGAGTGCGTTTTCAACGAGAAATGGGTCAAATCGGGCTGTAATGGTGAAACCGTCACTGATATCGTCATTTCTCGACGGAAATGTGCTATTTGGGTGCGATATAGTGCAGAAGGACACAAACCGGAGCAAAATCGTGCAAGGGAGTGCATTTTCTGCGAGAAATGTGTTAAATCGGGCTGTAATTGCTAAACCGTCACTGATATCGTCAATGTCTCGACGGAAATGTGCTATTTGGGACCGATATAGTGCAGAACAACACAAACCGGAGCAAAGTCGTTCAAGGAAGTGCGTTTTCAGCGAGAAATGTGTCAAATCGGGGTGTAATTGTTGAACCGTCGCTGATATCGTAAAACCCTTGCGGAAATGTACTATTTGGGTCGGATATAGGTCAGAACAACACAAACCGGAGCAAAATCGTACAAGGGAGTGCGTTTTCAGCGAGAAATGCGCCAAATCGGGCTGTAATTGTTAAACCGTCACTGATATCGTCAAACTCTCGAAGGAAATGAGCTATTTGCGTCCGAAATAGTGCAAAACGACACAAGCCGGAGCAAAACCGTACAAGGGAGTGCGTTTTTAGCGAGAAATGTGTCAAATCGGGCTGTAATTGTAAAACCGTCACTGATATCGTCATTTCTCGACGGAAATGTGCTATTCGGGTACGATATAGTGCAGAACGACACAAACTGGAGCAAAATCGTACAAGGGAGTGCGTTTTCAGCGAGAAATGGGTCAAATCGGGCTGTAATTGTTGAAC
>NW_027478296.1:0-34848 GCF_051020975.1 Osmia lignaria lignaria | reverse complement strand
GAGCAAAATCGTGCAAGGGAGTGCGTTTTCAGCGAGAAATGTGTCAAATCGGGCTGTAATTGTTGAACCGTCGCTGATATCGTCAAACTCTCGACGGAAATGTGCTATTTGGGTACAATATATTGCAGAGCGACACAATCCGGAGCTAAATCGTGCAAGGGAGTGCGTTTTCAGCGAGAAATGGGTCAAATCGGGCTGTAATTGTTAAACCGACACTGATATCGTCAAACTCTCGACGGAAATGTCGTATTTGGGTCCGATACAGTGCAGAACGAGACAAACTGAAGCAAAATCGTGCAAGGAAGTGCGTTTACAGCGTCAAATGAGGCAAATCGGGCTGTAATTGTTAAACCGTCACTGATATCGTCAAACTCTCGACGGAAATGTGCTATATGGGTCCGATATAGTGCAGAACGACACAAACCGAAGCAAAATCGTTCCAGGGAGTGCGTTTTCAGCGAGAAATGGGTTAAATCGGTATGTAATTGTTGAACCGTCGCTGATATCGTCAAAGTCTCGACGGAAATGTGCTATTTGGGTCCGATATAGTGCAGAACGACACAAACCGGAGCAAAAGCGTGCAGGGGAGTGCGTTTTCAGCGAGAAATGGGTCAAATCGGGCTCTAATTGTTAAACCGTCACTGACATCGTCAAACTCTCGACGGAAATGTGCTATTTGGGTACGATATAGTCTAGAACGACACAAACAGAAGCAAAATCGTGCAAGGGACTGCGTTTTCAGCGAGAAATGGGTCAAATCGGGCTGTAATTGTTGAACCGTCGCTGATGTCGTCAAGCTTTCGACGGAAATGTGCTACTTGGGTAGGATATAGTGCAGAACGACACAAACCGGTGGAAAACCGTGCAAGGGAGTGCGTTTTCAGCGAGAAATGGGTCAAATCAGGCTGTGATTGTTAAACCGACACTGATATCGTCAAACTCTCGACGGAAATGACCTATTTGGGTCCCATATAGTGCAGAAGGAGTCAAACCGAAGCAAAATCGCGCAACGAAGTGCGTTTACAGCGAGAAATGGGTCAAATCGTGCTGTAATTGTTAAACTGTCACTGATATCGTCAAAGTCTCGACGGAAATGTGCTATTTGGGTCCGATATAGTGCAGAACGACACAAACCGGAGCAAAAGCGTGCAGGGGAGTGCGTTTTCAGCGAGAAATGGGTCAAATCGGGCTGTAATTGTTAAACCGTCACTGACATCGTCAAACTCTCGACGGAAATGTGCTATTTGGGTACGATTCAGTGCAGACCGTTACAAACCGGAACAAAATCGTGCAAGGGAGAGCGTTTTCAGCGAGAAATGGGTCAAATCGGGCTGTAATTGTTAAACCGACACTGATATCGTCAAGCTCAGGACGGAAATGTCCTATTTGGTTCCGACATAGTGCAGAACCAGTCAAACGGAAGCTAAATCGTGCAAGGAAGTGCGTTTACAGCGAGAAATGGGTCAAATCGCGCTGTAATTGTTAAACCGTCACTGATATCGTCAAAGTCTCGACGGAAATGTGCTATTTGGGTCCGATATAGTGCAGAACGACACAAACCGGAGCAAAAGCGTGCAGGGGAGTGCGTTTTCAGCGAGAAATGGGTCAAATCGGGCTGTAATTGTTAAACCGACACTGATATCGTCAATCTCTCGACGGAAATGTGCTATTTGGGTCCGATATAGTGCAGAACGAGTCAAACCGAAGCAAAATCGTGCACGGGAGTGCGTGTTCAGCGAGGAACGTGTCAAATCGGGCTGTAATTGTTCAACCGTCACTGATATCGTCAACCTTTCGACGGAAATGTGCTATTTGGGTCCGAAATAGTGCAGAACGCCACAAACCAGAGCAAAATCGTGCAAGGGAGTGCGTTTTCGGCGAGAAATGTGTCAAATCGGGCTGTAATTGTTGAACCGCCGCTGATATCGTCAAACTCTCGACGGAAATGTGCTATTTGGGTACGATATAGTGCAGAACGACACAATCCGAAGCAAAATCGTGCAAGGGAGTGCGTTTTCAGCGAGGAATGCGTCAAGTCGGGCTGTAATTGTTGAACCGTGGCTGATATCGTCAAACTCTCGACGGAGATGTGCTATTTGGGTCCGACATAGTGCAGAACGACACAAACCGGAGCAAAATCGGGCAAGGGAGTGCGTTTTCAGCGAGAAATGTGACCAATCGGGCTGTAATTGTTAAACCGTCACTGATATCGTCAAACTCTCGACGGAAATGTGCTATTTGGGTACGATACAGTGCAGACCGACACAAACCAGAACAAAATCGTGCAAGGGAGAGCGTTTTCAGCGAGAAATGGGTCAAATCAGGCCGTAATTGTTATACCGACACTGATATCGTCAAACTCTCGACGGAAATGTGCTATTTGGGTCCGAAGTAGTGCAAAACGACCCAAACCGGAGCAAAATCGTGCAAGGGAGTGCGTTTTGAGCGAGAACTGCGTGAAATCGTGCTGTAATTCTTAAACCGTCACTGATATCGTCAAACTCTCGACGGAAATGTGCTATTTGGGTACGATACAGTGCAGAACGACACAAACCGAAGCTAAATCGTGCAAGGAAGTGCGTTTACAGCGAGAAATGGGTCAAATCGAGCTGTAATTGTTGAACCGTCGCTGATATCGTCAAAGTCGCGACGGAGATGTGCTATTTGGGTGCGATATAGTGCAGAACAACACAAACCGGAGCAAAATCGTGCAAGGGAGAGCGTTTTCAGCGAGAAATGTGTCAAATCGGGCTGTAATTGTTAAGCCGTCACTGATATCGTCAAACTGTCGACGGAAATGTGCTGTTTGGATCCGATATAGGTCAGAACGACACAAACCGGAGCGAAATCGTACAAGGGAGTGCGTTTTCAGCGAGAAATGCGCCAAATCGGGCTGTAATTGTTAAACCGTCACTGATATCGTCAAACTCTCGAAGGAAATGAGCTATTTGGGTCCGAAATAGAGCAAAACGACCCAAACTGGAGCAAAATCGTGCAAGGGAGGTCGTTTTCAGCGAGAAATGGGCCAAATCCGGCTGTAATTGTTGAACCGTGGCTGATATCGTCAAACTCTCAACGGAAATGTGGTATTTGGGTACGATACAGTGCAGACCGATACAAACCGGAAGGAAATCGTGCAAGGGAGTGCGTTTTCAGCGAGAAATGGCTCAAATCATCCTGTAATTGTTAAACCGACACTGATATCGTCAAACTCTCGACGGAAATGTGCTACTTGGGTACGATACAGTGCAGAACGACACAAACCGAAGCTAAATCGTGCAAGGAAGTGCGTTTACAGCGAGAAAGGGGTCAAATCGGGCTGTGATTGTTGAACCGTCGCTGATATCGTCAAACTCTCGAAGGAAATGAGCTATTTGGGTCCGATGTAGTGCAGAACGCCCCAAACCGGAGCAAAATCGAGCAGGGGAGTGCGTTTTCAGCGAGAAATGCGCCAAATCGGGCTGTAATTGTTAAACCGTCACTGATATCGTCAAACTCTCGAAGGAAATGAGCTATTTGGGTCCGAAATAGAGCAAAACGACCCAAACTGGAGCAAAATCGTGCAAGGGAGGTCGTTTTCAGCGAGAAATGGGCCAAATCGGGCTGTAATTGTTGAATCGTGGCTGATATCGTCAAACTCTCAACGGAAATGTGGTATTTGGGTACGATACAGTGCAGACCGATACAAACCGGAACAAAATCGTGCAAGGGAGTGCGTTTTCAGTGAGAAATGGCTCAAATCAGGCTGTAATTGTTAAGCCGACACTGATATCGTCAAACCCTCGACGGAAATGTCCTATTTGGGTCCGATATAGTGCAGAACGACACAAACCGGAGCAAAATCGTGCAATCGAGTACGATTTCCGCGAGAAATGTGTCAAATCGGGCTGTAATTGTTAAACCGTCACTGATATCGTCAAACTCTCGACGGAAATGTGCTATTTGGGTACGATACAGTGCAGACCGATACGAACCGGAACAAAATCGTGCAAGGTAGTGCGTTTACAGCTTCAAATGAGGCAAATCGGGCTGTAATTGTTAAACCGTCACTGATATCGTCAAACTCTCGACGGAAATGTGCTATTTGGGTACGATATTGTGCAGAACGACACAAACCGGAGCAAAATCGTGCAAGGGAGAGCGTTTTCAGCGAGAAATGAGTCAAATCGGGCTGTAATTGTAAAACCGTCACCCATATCGTCAAGCTCTCGACGGAAATGTGCTATTTGGGTACGGTACAGTGCAGACCGATACAAACCGGAACAGAATCGTGCAAAGGAGTGCGTTTTCAGCGTAAATGGGTCAGATCAGGCTGTAATTGTTAAACCGACACTGATATCGTCAAACTCCCGACGGAAATGTCCTATTTGGGACCGATATAGTGCAGAGCGAGACAAACCGAAGCAAAATCGTGCAAGGAAGTGCGTTTACAAGGAGGAATGGGTCAAATCGGGCTGTAATTGTTAAACCGACACTGATATCGTCAAACTCTCGACGGAAATGTGCTATTTGGGCACGATATAGTGCAGAACGACACAAACCGGAGCAAAATCGTGCAAGGGAGTGCGATTTCCGCGAGAAATGGTTCAAATCGGGCTGTAAATGTTGAACCGTCACTGATATCGTCAAACTGTCGAGGGAAATGTGCTATTTGGGTCGGATATAGGTCAGAACGACACAAACCGGAGCAAAATCGTACAAGGGAGTGCGTTTTCAGCGAGGAATGCGCCAAATCGGGCTGTAATTGTTAAACCGTCACTGATATCGTCAAACTCTCGAAGGAAATGAGCTATTTGGGTCCGTAATAGTGCAAAACGACCCCAACCGGAGCAAAATCGTGTAAGGGAGTGCGTTTTCAGCGAGAAATGGGTGAAGTCGGCCTGTAATTGTTGAACCGTCACTGATATCGTCAAAGTATCGACGGAAATGTGCTATATGGGTCCGATATAGTGGAGAACAACACAAACCGGAGCAAAATCGTGCGAGGGAGTGCGTTTTCAGCGAGAGATGGGTCAAATCGGGCTGTAATTGTTAAACCGTCACTGATATCCTCAAAGTCTCGACGGAAATGTGCTATTTGGGTCCGATATAGTGCAGAACAACACAAACCGGAGCAAAATCATGCAAGGGAGTGCGTTTTCAGCGAGAAATGGGTCATGTCGGGCTGTAATTGTTGAACCGTCGCTGATATCGTCAAACTCTCGACGGAAATGTGCTACTTGGGTACAATATATTGCAGAGCGACACAATCCGGAGCTAAATCGTGCAAGGGAGTGCGTTTTCAGCGAGAAATGGGTCAAATCGGGCTGTAATTGTTAAACCGTCACTGATATCGTCAAACTCTCGAAGGAAAAGAGCTATTTGTGTACGATACAGTGCAGACCGATACAAACCGGAAAAAAATCGCGCAAGGGAGTGGGTTTTCAGCGAGAAATGGGTCAAATCAGGCTGTAATTGTTAAACCGTCACTGATATCGTCAAACTCTCGACGGAAATGAGCTATTTGGGTCCGAAATAGTGCAAAACGACAAAAACCGGAGCAAAATCGTACAACGGAGTGCGTTTTCAGCGAGAAATGGGTGAAATCGGGCTATAATTGTTAAACCGTCACTGATATCGTCAAACTCCCGACGGAAATGTGCTATTTGGGTGCGATATACTGCAGAACGACTCAAACCGGAGCAGAATCGTGCAAGGGAGTGCGATTTCCGCGAGAAATGGGTCAAATCGGGCTGCAAATGTTGAACCGTCACTGATATCGTCAAACTGTCGACGGAAATGTGCTGTTTGGGTCCGATATAGGTCAGAACGACACAAACCGGAGCGAAATCGTACAAGGGAGTGCGTTTTCAGCGAGAAATGCGCCAAATCGGGCTGTAATTCTTAAACCGTCACTGATATCGTCAAACTCTCGACGGAAATGTGCTATTTGGGTCCGATATACTGCAGGACGACACAAACCGGAGCAAAAGCGTGCAGGGGAGTGCGACTTCAGCGGGAAATGGGACAAATCGGGCTGTAATTGTTAAACCGTCACTGGCATCGTCAAACTCTCGACGGAAATGTGCTATTTGGGTACGATATAGTGCAGAACGACACAAACCGGAGCAAAATCGTGTAAGGGAGTGCGTTTTCAGCGAGAAATGGGTCAAATCGGGCTGTGATTGTTGAACCGTCGCTGAGATCGTCAAACTCTCGACGGAAATGTGCTATTTGGGTCCGATATAGTGCAGAACTACACAAACCGGAGCAAAATCGCGCAAGGGAGTGCGTTTTCAGTGAGAAATGAGTCAAATCGGGCTGTAATTGTTGAACCGTCGCTGATATCGTCAATGTCTCGACGGAAATGTGCTACTTCGGTCCCATATAGTGCAGAACAACACAAACCGGAGCAAAATCGTACAAGGGAGTGCATTTTCAGCGAGAAATGGGTCAAATCGGGCTGCAACTGTAAAACCGTCACTGATATCGTCAAACTTTCAACGGAAATGTGCTATTTGTGTACGATACAGTGCAGACCGACACAAACCGGAGCAATATCGTGCAAGGGAGTGCGTTTTCAGCGAGAAATGGGTCAAATCGGGCTGTAATTGTTAAACCGTCACTGACATCGTCAAACTCTCGACGGAAATGTGCTATTTGGGTACGATATAGTGCAGAACGACACAAACCGGAGCAAAATCGTGCAAGGGAGTGCGTTTTTAGCGAGAAATGTGTCAAATCGGGCTGTAATTGTTAAACGGTCGCTGATATCGTCAAACTCTCGACGGGAATGTGCTACTTGGGTCCGAAATAGTGCAAAACGGCACAAACCGCAGCAAAATCGTACAAGGGAGTGCGTTTTCAGCGAGAAATGGGTCAAATCGGGCTGTAATTGTTAAACCGTCACTGACATCGTCAAACTCTCGACGGAAATGTGCTATTTGGGTACGATATAGTGCAGGACGACACAAACCGGAGCAAAAGCGTGCAGGGGAGTGCGTTTTCAGCGGGAAATGGGTCAAATCGGGCTATAATTGTTAAACCGTCACTGATATCCTCAAACTCTCGACGGAAATGACCTATTTGGGTCCCATATAGTGCAGAACGAGTCAAACCGAAGCAAAATCGTACGAGGGAGTGCGTTTTCAGCGAGAAAAGCGTGAAATCGGGCTGTAATTGTTAAACCGCCACTGATATCGTCAAACTCTCGAAGGAAATGAGCTATTTGGGTCCGAAATAGTGCAAAACGACAAAAACCGGAGCAAAATCGTACAAGGGAGTGCGTTTTCAGCGAGAAATGGGTGAAATCGGGCTATAATTGTTAAACCGTCACTGATATCGTCAAACTCCCGACGGAAATGTGCTATTTGGGTGCGATATACTGCAGAACGACTCAAACCGGAGCAGAATCGAGCAAGGGAGTGCGATTTCCTCGAGAAATGGGTCAAATCGGGCTGCAAATGTTGAACCGTCACTGATATCGTCAAACTGTCGACGGGAATGTGCTACTTGGGTCCGAAATAGTTCAAAACGACACAAACCGGAGCAAAATCGTACAAGGGAGTGCGTCTTCAGCGAGAAATGGGTCAAATCGGGCTGTGATTGTTGAACCGTCGCTGAGATCGTCAAACTCTCGACGGAAATGTGCTATTTGGGTCCGATATAGTGCAGAATAACACAAACCGGAGCAAAATCGTGCAAGGGCGTGCGATTTCAGCGAGAAATGGGACAGATCGGGCTGCAATTGTTGAACCGTTGCTGATATCGTCAAACTCTCGACGGAAATCTGCTATTTGGGTACGATATAGTGCAGGACGACACAAACCGGTGGAAAATCGTGCAAGGGAGTGCGTTTTCAGCGAGAAATGTGTCCAATCGGGCTGTAATTGTTGAACCGTCGCTGATATCGTCAAACTATCGACGGGAATGTGCTACTTGGATCCGAAATAGTGCAAAACGATACAAACTGGAGCAAAATCATACAAGGGAGTGCGTTTTCCGCGAGAAATGGGTAAAATCGGGCTGTAATTGTTAAACCGTCATTGATATCGTCATTTCTCGCCGGAAATGTGCTATTTGGGTACGATATAGTGCAGAACGACACAAACGGGAGCAAAATCGTACAAGGGAGTCCGTTTTCAGCGAGAAATGCGTCAGATCGGGCTGTAGTTGTTGAACCGTCGCTAATATCGTCAAATTCTCGAAGGAAATGAGCTATTTGGGTAGGATATAGTGCAGAACGACACAAGCCGGAGCAAAATCGTGCAAGGGAGTGCGTTTCCAGCGAGAAATGGGTCAAATCGGGCTGTAATTGTTCAACCATCACTGATATCGTCAAACTCGAGACGGAAATGTGCTATTTGGGTCCAATATAATGCAGAACAAGACAAACCGAAGCAAAATCGTGCAAGGAAGTGCGTTTACAGCGAGAAATTGGTCAAATCGGGCTGTAGTTCTTGAACCGTCGCTGGTATCGCCAAACTCTCGACGGAAATGTGCTATTTGGGTCCGAAGTAGTGCAAACGACACAAACCGGAGCAAAATCGTTCAAGGGAGTGCGTTTTCAGCGAGAAATGGGTCAAATCGGGCTGTAATTGTTGAACCGTCACTGATATCGTCAAAGTCTCGACGGAGATGTGCTATTTGGGTGCGATATAGTGCAGAACAACACAAACCGGAGCAAATCGTGCAAGGGAGAGCGTTTTCAGCGAGAAACGTGTCAAATCAGGCTGTAATTGTTAAACCGACATTGATATCGTCAACTCTCGACGGAAATGTCCTATTTGGATCCGATATAGTGCAGAACGAGACAAACCGAAGCAAAATCGTGCAAGGAAGTGCGTTTACAGCGAGAAATGGGTCAAATCGAGCTGTAATTGTTAAACCGACATTGATATCGTCAAACTGTCGACGGAAATGTGCTATTTGGGTCGGATAAAGGTCAGAACGACACAAACCGGGGCAAAATCGTACAACGAAGTGCCTTTTCAGCGAGGAATAGGTCAAATCGGGCTGTAATTGTTGAACCGTGGCTGATATCGTCAAAGTCTCGACGGAACTGTGCTATTTGTGTCCGATATAGTGCAGAACCACACAAACCGGAGCAAAATCGTGCAAGGGAGTGCGGTTTCAGCGAGAAATGGGTCAAATCGGGCTGTAATTGTTAAACCGTCACTGATATCGTCAATGTCTCGACGGAAATGTGCTATTTGGTTCCGATATAGTGCAGAACAACGCAAACCGGAGCAAAATCGTGCAAGGGAGTGCGTTTTCAGCGAGAATGTGGCCAAATCGGGCTGTAATTGTTGAACCGTTGCTGATATCGTCAAGCTCTCGACGGAAATGTGCTATTTGGTTCCAAAATAGTGCAAAACGACACAAACCGGAGCAAAATAGTTCAAGGAAGTGCGTTTACAGCGAGAAATGGGTCAAATCGGGCTGTAATTGTTAAACCGACACCGATATCGTCAAACTCTCGACGGAAATGTGCTATTTGGGTCCGACATAGTGCAGAACGACACAAACCGGAGCGAAAGCGTGCAAGGGAGTGCGTTTTCAGCGAGAAATGGGTCAAATCGGTCTGTAATTGTTAAACCGTCACTGATATCGTCAAACTCCCGACGGAAATGTGCTATTTGGGTGCGATATAGTGCAGAACGACACAAACCAGAGCAAAATCGTGCAAGGGAGTACGATTTCCGCGAGAAATGGTCCAAATCGGGCTGTAAATGTTGAACCGTCACTGATATGGTCAAACTGTCGAGGGAAATGTGCTATTTGGGTCGGATATAGGTCAGAACGACACAAACCGGAGCAAAATCGTACAAGGGAGTGCGTTTTTAGCGAGGAATGCGCCAAATCGGGCTGTACTTGTTGAACTTCGCTGACATCGTCAAACTCTCGACGGGAATGTGCTACTTGGGTCCGAAGTAGTGCAAAACGACACAAACAGGAGCAAAATCGTACAAGGGAGTGCGTTTTCAGCGAGAAATGGGTCAAATCGGGCTGTGATTGTTAAACCGTCACTGATATCGTCAAAACTCTCGACGGAAATGTGCTATTTGGGTACGATATAGTGCAGAACGACACAAACCGGAGCAAATTCGTGCAAGGGCGTACGTTTTCAGCGAGGAATGGGTCAAATCGGGCTGTAATTGTTGAACCGTCGCTGAAATCGTCAAAGTCTCGACGGAAATGTGCTATTTGGGTCCGATATAGTGCAGAGCAGCACAAACCGGCGCAAATTCGTGCAAGGGAGTGCGTTTTCAGTGAGAAATGGGACAAATCGGGCTGTAATTGATGAAGCGTCGCTGATATCGTCAAAGTCTAGACGGAAATGTGCTATTTGGGTCCGATATAGTGCAGAATAACACAAACCGGAACAAAATCGTGCAAGGGAGTGCGTTTTCAGCGAGAAATGGGTCAAATCGGGCTGTGATTGTTGAACCGTCGCTGAGATCGTCAAACTCTCGACGGAAATGTGCTATTTGGGTCCGATATAGTGCAGAATAACACAAACCGGAGCAAAATCGTGCAAGGGCGTGCGATTTCAGCGAGAAATGGGACAGATCGGGCTGCAATTGTTGAACCGTTGCTGATATCGTCAAACTCTCGACGGAAATCTGCTATTTGGGTACGATATAGTGCAGGACGACACAAACCGGTGGAAAATCGTGCAAGGGAGTGCGTTTTCAGCGAGAAATGTGTCCAATCGGGCTGTAATTGTTGAACCGTCGCTGATATCGTCAAACTATCGACGGGAATGTGCTACTTGGATCCGAAATAGTGCAAAACGATACAAACTGGAGCAAAATCATACAAGGGAGTGCGTTTTCCGCGAGAAATGGGTAAAATCGGGCTGTAATTGTTAAACCGTCATTGATATCGTCATTTCTCGCCGGAAATGTGCTATTTGGGTACGATATAGTGCAGAACGACACAAACGGGAGCAAAATCGTACAAGGGAGTCCGTTTTCAGCGAGAAATGCGTCAGATCGGGCTGTAGTTGTTGAACCGTCGCTAATATCGTCAAATTCTCGAAGGAAATGAGCTATTTGGGTAGGATATAGTGCAGAACGCCACAAGCCGGAGCAAAATCGTGCAAGGGAGTGCGTTTCCAGCGAGAAATGGGTCAAATCGGGCTGTAATTGTTCAACCATCACTGATATCGTCAAACTCGAGACGGAAATGTGCTATTTGGGTCCAATATAATGCAGAACAAGACAAACCGAAGCAAAATCGTGCAAGGAAGTGCGTTTACAGCGAGAAATTGGTCAAATCGGGCTGTAGTTCTTGAACCGTCGCTGGTATCGCCAAACTCTCGACGGAAATGTGCTATTTGGGTCCGAAGTAGTGCAAAACGACACAAACCGGAGCAAAATCGTTCAAGGGAGTGCGTTTTCAGCGAGAAATGGGTCAAATCGGGCTGTAATTGTTGAACCGTCACTGATATCGTCAAAGTCTCGACGGAGATGTGCTATTTGGGTGCGATATAGTGCAGAACAACACAAACCGGAGCAAATCGTGCAAGGGAGAGCGTTTTCAGCGAGAAACGTGTCAAATCAGGCTGTAATTGTTAAACCGACATTGATATCGTCAACTCTCGACGGAAATGTCCTATTTGGATCCGATATAGTGCAGAACGAGACAAACCGAAGCAAAATCGTGCAAGGAAGTGCGTTTACAGCGAGAAATGGGTCAAATCGAGCTGTAATTGTTAAACCGACATTGATATCGTCAAACTGTCGACGGAAATGTGCTATTTGGGTCGGATAAAGGTCAGAACGACACAAACCGGGGCAAAATCGTACAACGAAGTGCCTTTTCAGCGAGGAATAGGTCAAATCGGGCTGTAATTGTTGAACCGTGGCTGATATCGTCAAAGTCTCGACGGAACTGTGCTATTTGTGTCCGATATAGTGCAGAACCACACAAACCGGAGCAAAATCGTGCAAGGGAGTGCGGTTTCAGCGAGAAATGGGTCAAATCGGGCTGTAATTGTTAAACCGACACCGATATCGTCAAACTCTCGACGGAAATGTGCTATTTGGGTCCGACATAGTGCAGAACGACACAAACCGGAGCGAAAGCGTGCAAGGGAGTGCGTTTTCAGCGAGAAATGGGTCAAATCGGTCTGTAATTGTTAAACCGTCACTGATATCGTCAAACTCCCGACGGAAATGTGCTATTTGGGTGCGATATAGTGCAGAACGACACAAACCAGAGCAAAATCGTGCAAGGGAGTACGATTTCCGCGAGAAATGGTCCAAATCGGGCTGTAAATGTTGAACCGTCACTGATATGGTCAAACTGTCGAGGGAAATGTGCTATTTGGGTCGGATATAGGTCAGAACGACACAAACCGGAGCAAAATCGTACAAGGGAGTGCGTTTTTAGCGAGGAATGCGCCAAATCGGGCTGTACTTGTTGAACCGTCGCTGACATCGTCAAACTCTCGACGGGAATGTGCTACTTGGGTCCGAAGTAGTGCAAAACGACACAAACAGGAGCAAAATCGTACAAGGGAGTGCGTTTTCAGCGAGAAATGGGTCAAATCGGGCTGTGATTGTTAAACCGTCACTGATATCGTCAAAACTCTCGACGGAAATGTGCTATTTGGGTACGATATAGTGCAGAACGACACAAACCGGAGCAAATTCGTGCAAGGGCGTACGTTTTCAGCGAGGAATGGGTCAAATCGGGCTGTAATTGTTGAACCGTCGCTGAAATCGTCAAAGTCTCGACGGAAATGTGCTATTTGGGTCCGATATAGTGCAGAGCAGCACAAACCGGCGCAAATTCGTGCAAGGGAGTGCGTTTTCAGTGAGAAATGGGACAAATCGGGCTGTAATTGATGAAGCGTCGCTGATATCGTCAAAGTCTAGACGGAAATGTGCTATTTGGGTCCGATATAGTGCAGAATAACACAAACCGGAACAAAATCGTGCAAGGGAGTGCGTTTTCAGCGAGAAATGGGTCAAATCGGGCTGTAATTGTTAAACCGTCACTGATATCGTCAAAGTCTCGACGGAAATGTGCTATTTGGGTCCGATATAGTACAGAACGACCCAAACCGGTGCAAAGTCGTGCAACGGAGTGCGTTTCCAGCGAGAAATGGGTCAAATCGGGCTGAAATTGTTAAACCGTCACTGATATCGTCAAAGTCACGACGGAAATGTGGTATTTGGGTCCGATATAGTGCAGAACAACAAAAACCGGAGCAAAATCGTTCAAGGAAGTGCGTTTACAGCGAGAAATGGGACAAATCGGGGTGTAATTGTTGAACCGTCGCTGACATCGTCAAACTCTCGACTGAAATGTGCTATTTGGGTACGATATAGTGCAGAACGGCACAAACCGGAGGAAAATCGAACACGGGAGTGCGATTTCAGCGAGAAATGCGACAAATCGGGCTGTAATTGTTAAACCGTCACTGATATCGTCAAACTCTCGAAGGAAATGAGCTATTTGGGTCCGAATTAGTGCATAACGACACAAACCGGTGCGAGATGCTACAAGGGAGTGCGTTTTTAGCGAGAAATGTGACAAATCGGGCTGTAATAGTTAAACGGTCGCTAATATCGTCAAACTCTCGACGGGAATATGCTATTTGGGTCCGAAATAGTGCAAAACGACACAAACCGGACCAAAATCGTACAAGGAAGAGCGTTTTCAGCGAGAAATGGGTCAAATAGGGCTGTAATTGTTAAACCGTCACTGATATCGTTATTTCTCGACGGAAATGTGCTATTTGGGTACGATATAGTGCAGAACAACACAAACCGGAGCAAAATCGTGCAAGGGAGTACGTTTTCAGCGAGAAATGTGTCAAATCGGGCTGTAAATGTTGAACCGTCACTGATATCGTCAAACTGTCGACGGAAATGTGCTATTTGGGTCCGGTATAGGTCAGAACACACACCGGAGCAAAATCGTACATGGGAGTGCGTTTTCAGCGAGAAATGGGTCAAATCGGGTTGTAATTGTTAAACCGACACTGATATCGTCATTTCTCGACGGAAATGTGCTATTTGGGTACGATATAGTGCAGAAAGACACAAACCGGAGCAAAATCGTGCAAGGGAGTGCGATTTCCGCGAGAAATGGGTCAAATCATGCTGTAATTGTTAAACCGTCACTGATATCGTCAAACTCTCGACGGAAATGTCCTATTTGGATCCGATATAGTGCAGAACGACACAAACCGGAGCAAAAGCGTGCAGGGGAGTGCGTTTTCATCGTGAAATGGGTCAAATCGGGCTATAATTGTTGAACCGTCACTGATATCGTCAAACTCCCGACCGAAATGTGCTATTTGGGTGCGATATACTGCAGAACGACTCAAACCGGAGCAGAATCGTGCACGGGAGTGCGATTTCCGCGAGAAATGGGTCAAATCGGGCTATAATTGTTAAACCGTCACTGATATCGTCAAACTCCCGACGGAAATGTGCTATTTGTGTGCGATACAGTGCAGACCGATACGAACCGGAACAAAATCGTGCAAGGGAGTGCGATTTCCGCGAGAAATGGGTCAAATCGGGCTTGTGATTGTTAAACCGACACTGATATCGTCAAACTCTCGACGGAAATGACCTATTTGGGTCCCATGTAGTGCAGAACGAGTCAAACCGAAGCAAAGTCGCGCAACGAAGTGCGTTTACAGCGAGAAATGTGTCAAATCGTGCTGTAATTGTTAAACTGTCACTGATCTCGTCAAACTCTCGAAGGAAATGAGCTATTTGGGTCCGAAATAGTGCAAAACGACAAAAACCGGAGCAAAATCGTACAAGGGAGTGCGTTTTCAGCGAGAAATGGGTCAAATCGGGCTATAATTGTTAAACGGTCGTGATATCGTCAAACTCTCGACGGGAATGTGCTATTTGGGTGCGATATACTGCAGAACGACTCAAACCGGAGCAGAATCGTGCAAGGGAGTGCGATTTCCGCGAGAAATGGGTCAAATCGGGCTGCAAATGTTGAACCGTCACTGATATCGTCAAACTGTCGACGGAAATGTGCTGTTTGGGTCCGATATAGGTCAGAACGACACAAACCGGAGCGAAATCGTACAAGGGAGTGCGTTTTCAGCGAGAAATGCGTGAAATCGGGCTGTAATTGTTAAACCGCCACTGATATCGTCAAACTCTCGAAGGAAATGAGCTATTTGGGTCCGAAATAGTGCAAAACGACACAAACCGGGGCAAAATCGTACAACGAAGTGCCTTTTCAGCGAGGAATAGGTCAAATCGGGCTGTAATTGTTGAACCGTGGCTGATATCGTCAAAGTCTCGACGGAACTGTGCTATTTGTGTCCGATATAGTGCAGAACCACACAAACCGGAGCAAAATCGTGCAAGGGAGTGCGGTTTCAGCGAGAAATGGGTCAAATCGGGCTGTAATTGTTAAACCGACACCGATATCGTCAAACTCTCGACGGAAATGTGCTATTTGGGTCCGACATAGTGCAGAACGACACAAACCGGAGCGAAAGCGTGCAAGGGAGTGCGTTTTCAGCGAGAAATGGGTCAAATCGGTCTGTAATTGTTAAACCGTCACTGATATCGTCAAACTCCCGACGGAAATGTGCTATTTGGGTGCGATATAGTGCAGAACGACACAAACCAGAGCAAAATCGTGCAAGGGAGTACGATTTCCGCGAGAAATGGTCCAAATCGGGCTGTAAATGTTGAACCGTCACTGATATGGTCAAACTGTCGAGGGAAATGTGCTATTTGGGTCGGATATAGGTCAGAACGACACAAACCGGAGCAAAATCGTACAAGGGAGTGCGTTTTTAGCGAGGAATGCGCCAAATCGGGCTGTACTTGTTGAACCGTCGCTGACATCGTCAAACTCTCGACGGGAATGTGCTACTTGGGTCCGAAGTAGTGCAAAACGACACAAACAGGAGCAAAATCGTACAAGGGAGTGCGTTTTCAGCGAGAAATGGGTCAAATCGGGCTGTGATTGTTAAACCGTCACTGATATCGTCAAAACTCTCGACGGAAATGTGCTATTTGGGTACGATATAGTGCAGAACGACACAAACCGGAGCAAATTCGTGCAAGGGCGTACGTTTTCAGCGAGGAATGGGTCAAATCGGGCTGTAATTGTTGAACCGTCGCTGAAATCGTCAAAGTCTCGACGGAAATGTGCTATTTGGGTCCGATATAGTGCAGAGCAGCACAAACCGGCGCAAATTCGTGCAAGGGAGTGCGTTTTCAGTGAGAAATGGGACAAATCGGGCTGTAATTGATGAAGCGTCGCTGATATCGTCAAAGTCTAGACGGAAATGTGCTATTTGGGTCCGATATAGTGCAGAATAACACAAACCGGAACAAAATCGTGCAAGGGAGTGCGTTTTCAGCGAGAAATGGGTCAAATCGGGCTGTAATTGTTAAACCGTCACTGATATCGTCAAAGTCTCGACGGAAATGTGCTATTTGGGTCCGATATAGTACAGAACGACCCAAACCGGTGCAAAGTCGTGCAACGGAGTGCGTTTCCAGCGAGAAATGGGTCAAATCGGGCTGAAATTGTTAAACCGTCACTGATATCGTCAAAGTCACGACGGAAATGTGGTATTTGGGTCCGATATAGTGCAGAACAACAAAAACCGGAGCAAAATCGTTCAAGGAAGTGCGTTTACAGCGAGAAATGGGACAAATCGGGGTGTAATTGTTGAACCGTCGCTGACATCGTCAAACTCTCGACGGAAATGTGCTATTTGGGTACGATATAGTGCAGAACGGCACAAACCGGAGGAAAATCGAACACGGGAGTGCGATTTCAGCGAGAAATGCGACAAATCGGGCTGTAATTGTTAAACCGTCACTGATATCGTCAAACTCTCGAAGGAAATGAGCTATTTGGGTCCGAATTAGTGCATAACGACACAAACCGGTGCGAGATGCTACAAGGGAGTGCGTTTTTAGCGAGAAATGTGACAAATCGGGCTGTAATAGTTAAACGGTCGCTAATATCGTCAAACTCTCGACGGGAATATGCTATTTGGGTCCGAAATAGTGCAAAACGACACAAACCGGACCAAAATCGTACAAGGAAGAGCGTTTTCAGCGAGAAATGGGTCAAATAGGGCTGTAATTGTTAAACCGTCACTGATATCGTTATTTCTCGACGGAAATGTGCTATTTGGGTACGATATAGTGCAGAACAACACAAACCGGAGCAAAATCGTGCAAGGGAGTACGTTTTCAGCGAGAAATGTGTCAAATCGGGCTGTAAATGTTGAACCGTCACTGATATCGTCAAACTGTCGACGGAAATGTGCTATTTGGGTCCGGTATAGGTCAGAACACACACCGGAGCAAAATCGTACATGGGAGTGCGTTTTCAGCGAGAAATGGGTCAAATCGGGTTGTAATTGTTAAACCGACACTGATATCGTCATTTCTCGACGGAAATGTGCTATTTGGGTACGATATAGTGCAGAAAGACACAAACCGGAGCAAAATCGTGCAAGGGAGTGCGATTTCCGCGAGAAATGGGTCAAATCATGCTGTAATTGTTAAACCGTCACTGATATCGTCAAACTCTCGACGGAAATGTCCTATTTGGATCCGATATAGTGCAGAACGACACAAACCGGAGCAAAAGCGTGCAGGGGAGTGCGTTTTCAGCGTGAAATGGGTCAAATCGGGCTATAATTGTTGAACCGTCACTGATATCGTCAAACTCCCGACGGAAATGTGCTATTTGGGTGCGATATACTGCAGAACGACTCAAACCGGAGCAGAATCGTGCACGGGAGTGCGATTTCCGCGAGAAATGGGTCAAATCGGGCTATAATTGTTAAACCGTCACTGATATCGTCAAACTCCCGACGGAAATGTGCTATTTGTGTGCGATACAGTGCAGACCGATACGAACCGGAACAAAATCGTGCAAGGGAGTGCGATTTCCGCGAGAAATGGGTCAAATCGGGCTGTGATTGTTAAACCGACACTGATATCGTCAAACTCTCGACGGAAATGACCTATTTGGGTCCCATGTAGTGCAGAACGAGTCAAACCGAAGCAAAGTCGCGCAACGAAGTGCGTTTACAGCGAGAAATGTGTCAAATCGTGCTGTAATTGTTAAACTGTCACTGATCTCGTCAAACTCTCGAAGGAAATGAGCTATTTGGGTCCGAAATAGTGCAAAACGACAAAAACCGGAGCAAAATCGTACAAGGGAGTGCGTTTTCAGCGAGAAATGGGTCAAATCGGGCTATAATTGTTAAACGGTCGTGATATCGTCAAACTCTCGACGGGAATGTGCTATTTGGGTGCGATATACTGCAGAACGACTCAAACCGGAGCAGAATCGTGCAAGGGAGTGCGATTTCCGCGAGAAATGGGTCAAATCGGGCTGCAAATGTTGAACCGTCACTGATATCGTCAAACTGTCGACGGAAATGTGCTGTTTGGGTCCGATATAGGTCAGAACGACACAAACCGGAGCGAAATCGTACAAGGGAGTGCGTTTTCAGCGAGAAATGCGTGAAATCGGGCTGTAATTGTTAAACCGCCACTGATATCGTCAAACTCTCGAAGGAAATGAGCTATTTGGGTCCGAAATAGTGCAAAACGACAAAAACCGGAGCAAAATCGTACAAGGGAGTGCGATTTCCGCGAGAAATGGGTCAAATCGTGCTGTAATTGTTGAACCGTCGCTGATATCGTCAAAGTCTCGACGGAGATGTGCTATTTGGGTCCCATATAGTGCAGAACGAGTCAAACCGGAGCAAAATCGTGCAAGGGAGAGCGTTTTCAGCGAGAAATGTGTCAAATCGGGCTGTAATCATTAAACCGTCGCTGATATCGTCAAACTCTCGACGGAAATGTGCTATTTGGGTACGATATAGTGCAGAACGACACAAACCGGAGCAAAATCGTGCAAGGGAGTGCGTTTTCAGCGAGAAATGTGTCAAATCGGGCTGTGATTGTTGAATCGTCGCTGAGATCGTCAAACTCTCGACGGGAATGTGCTACTGGGATCCGATATAGTGCAAAACGATACAAAGTGGAGCAAAATCATACAAGGGAGTGCGTTTTCCGCGAGAAATGGGTAAAATCGGGCTGTAATTGTTAAACCGTCACTGATATCGTCATTTCTCGACGGAAATGTGCTATTTGGGTACGATATAGTGCAGAACGACACAAACCGGAGCAAAATTGTGCAAGGGAGTGCGTTTTCAGCGAGAAATGAGACAAATCGGGCTGTAATTGTTGAACCGTCGCTAATATCGTCAAACTCTCGACGGAAATGTGCTATTTGGGTACGATATTGTGCAGAACGACACAAACCGGACCAAGATCGAAAAAGCGAGTGCGTTTTCAGCGAGAAATGCGTCAAATCGGGCTGTAATTGTTGAACCGTCGCTGATATCGTCAAAGTCTCGACGGAAGTGTGCTACTTCGGTCCGATATAGTGCAGAACAACACAAACTGGAGCAAAATTGTGCAAGGAATGCGTTTTCAGCGAGAAATGCGCCAAATCGGGCTGTAATAGATAAACCGTCACTGATATCGTCAAACTCCCGACGGAAATGTGCTATTTGGGTGCGATATACTGCAGAACGACTCAAACCGGAGCAGAATCGTGCAAGGGAGTGCGATTTCCGCGAGAAATGGGTCAAATCAGGCTGTGATTGTTAAACCGACACTGATATCGTCAAACTCTCGACGGAAATGACCTATTTGGGTCCCATATAATGCAGAACGAGTCAAACCGAAGCAAAATCGTACGAGGGAGTGCGTTTTCAGCGAGAAAAGCGTGAAATCGGGCTGTAATTGTTAAACCGCCACTGATATCGTCAAACTCTCGAGGGAAATGACTATTTGGGTACGATATAGTGCAGAATGACACAAACCGAAGCAAGATCGTGCAAGGAAGTGCGTTTCAGCGAGAGGTGGGTCAAATCGGGCTGTAATTGTTAAACCGTCACTGATATCCGCAAAGTCTCGACGGAAATGTGCTATTTGGGTTCGATATAGTGCAGAACAACACAAACCGAAGCAAAATCGTGCAAGGGAGTGCGTTTTCAGCGAGAGATGAGTCAAATCGGGCTGTAATTGTTAAACCGTCACTGATATCGTCAAACTCTCGACCGAAATGTGCTATTTGGGTACGATATAGTGCAGAACGACACAAACCGAAGCAAAATCGTGCAAGGGACTGCGTTTTCAGGGAGAAATGGGTCAAATCGGGCTGTAATTGTTAAACCGTCACTGACATCGTCAAACTCTCGACGGAAATGTGCTATTTGGGTACGATATAGTGTAGAACGACACAAACCGGAGCAAAATCGTGCAAGGGAGTGCGTTTTCAGCGAGAAATGCGTCAAATCGGGCTGTGATTGTTGAACCGTCGCTGAGATCGTCAAACTCGCGACGGAAATGTGCTATTTTGGTCCGATACAGTGCAGACCGATACAAACCGGAACAAAATCTTGCAAGGGAGTGCGTTTTCAGCGAGAAATGGGTCAAATCAGGCTGTAATTGTTAAACCGTCATTGATATCGTCAACTCTCGACGGAAATGTCCTATTTGGATCCGATATAGTGCAGAACGAGACAAACCGAAGCAAAATCGTGCAAGGAAGTGCGTTTACAGCGAGAAATGGGTCAAATCGAGCTGTAATTGTTAAACCGACATTGATATCGTCAACTCTCGCCGGATATGTCCCATCTGGATCCGATATAGTGCAGAGCGAGACAAACCGATGCAAAATCGTGCAAGGAAGTGCGTTTACAGCGAGAAATGTGTCAAATCGGGCTGTAATTGTTAAACCGTCACTGATATCGTCAAACTCTCGACGGAAATGTGCTATTTGGTTCCGATATAGTGCAGAACAACGCAAACCGGAGCAAAATCGTGCAAGGGAGTGCGTTTTCAGTGAGAAATGGGTCAAATCGGACTGTAATTGTTAGACCGTCATTGATATCGTCAAACTCTCGACGGAAATGTGCTATTTGGGTACGATATAGTGCAGAACGACACAAACCGAAGCATAATCGTGCAGGGGAGTGCGTTTTCAGCGAGAATGTGGCCAAATCGGGCTGTAATTGCTGAACCGTTGCTGATATCGTCAAGCTCTCGACGGAAATGTGCTATTTGGTTCCAAAATAGTGCAAAACGACACAAACCGGCGCAAAATCGTTCAAGGAAGTGCGTTTACAGCGAGAAATGGGTCAAATCGGGCTGTAATTGTTAAACCGACACCGATATCGTCAAACTCTCGACGGAAATGTGCTATTTGGGTCCGATATAGTGCAGAACGACACAAACCGGAGCGAAAGCGTGCAAGGGAGTGCGTTTTCAGCGAGAAATGGGTCAAATCGGGCTGTAATTGTTAAACGGTCACTGATATCGTCAAAGTCTCGACGGAGATGTGCTATTTGGGTGCGATATAGAGCAGAACGACACCAACCGGAGCAAAATCGTGCAAAGGAGTGCGTTTTCAGCGAGGAATGGGTCAAATTCGGCTGTAATTGTTAAACCATAACTGATATCGTCAAACTCTCGAAGGAAATGAGCTATTTGGGTCCGATATAGTGCAGAGTGACCCAAACCGGAGCAAAATCGTGCAAGGGAGTGCGTTTTGAGCGAGAAATGCGTAAAATAGGGCTGTAATTGTTAAACCGTCACTGATATCGTCAAACTGTCGACCGAAATGTGCTATTTGGGTACGATGTAGTGCAGAACGACACAAATCGGAGCAAAATTGTACAACGGAGTGCGTTTTCAGCGAGAAATGGGACAAATCGGGCTGTAATTGTTTAACCGTCACTGATATCGTCAAAGTCTCGACGGAAATGTGCTATTTGGGTCCGATATAGTGCAGAACAACACAAACCGGAGCAAAATCGTGCGAGGGAGTGCGTTTTCAGCGAGAGGTGGGTCAAATCGGGCTGTAATTGTTAAACCGTCACTGATATCCGCAAAGTCTCGACGGAAATGTGCTATTTGGGTTCGATATAGTGCAGAACAACACAAAGCGAAGCAAAATCGTGCAAGGGAGTGCGTTTTCAGCGAGAAATGAGTCAAATCGGGCTGTAATTGTTATACCGTCACTGATATCGTCACACTCTCGACGGAAATATGCTATTTGGGTACGACATAGTGCAGAACGACACAAACCGGAACAAAATCGTGCAAGGGAGTGCGTTTTCAGCGAGAAATGTGTCAAATCGGGCTGTAATTGTTGAACCGTCGCTGATATCGTCAAACTCTCGACGGAAATGTGCTATTTGGGTACGATATAGTGCAGAACGACACAAATGAAGCAAAATTGTGCAAGGGAGTGCGTTTTCAGCGAGAATGTGGTCAAATCGGGCTGTAATTGTTAAACCGACACTGATATCGTCAAACTGTCGACGGAAATGTCCTATTTGGTTCCGATATAGTGCAGAACCACACAAACCGGACCAAAATCGGGCAAGGGAGTGCGTTCTCAGCGAGAAATGGGACAAATCGGCCTGTAATTGTTATACCGTCACTGATATCGTCACACTCTCGACGGAAATATGCTATTTGGGTACGACATAGTGCAGAACGACACAAACCGGAACAAAATCGTGCAAGGGAGTGCGTTTTCAGCGAGAAATGGCACAAATCATGCTGTAATTGTTAAACCGTCACTGATATCGTCATTTCTCGACGGAAATGTGCTATTTGGGTACGATATAGTGCAGAACGACACAAACCGGAGCAAAATTGTGCAAGGGAGTGCGTTTTCAGCGAGAAATGAGACAAATCGGGCTGTAATTGTTGAACCGTCGCTAATATCGTCAAACTCTCGACGGAAATGTGCTATTTGGGTACGATATTGTGCAGAGCGAGACAAACCGATGCAAAATCGTGCAAGGAAGTGCGTTTTCAGCGAGAAATGCGTCAAATCGGGCTGTAATTGTTGAACCGTCGCTGATATCGTCAAAGTCTCGACGGAAGTGTGCTACTTCGGTCCGATATAGTGCAGAACAACACAAACTGGAGCAAAATTGTGCAAGGAATGCGTTTTCAGCGAGAAATGCGCCAAATCGGGCTGTAATAGATAAACCGTCACTGATATCGTCAAACTCTCGACGGAAATGTGCTATTTGGGTACGATATAGTGCAGAACGACACAAACCGAAGCATAATCGTGCAGGGGAGTGCGTTTTCAGCGAGAATGTGGCCAAATCGGGCTGTAATTGCTGAACCGTTGCTGATATCGTCAAGCTCTCGACGGAAATGTGCTATTTGGTTCCAAAATAGTGCAAAACGACACAAACCGGCGCAAAATCGTTCAAGGAAGTGCGTTTACAGCGAGAAATGGGTCAAATCGGGCTGTAATTGTTAAACCGACACCGATATCGTCAAACTCTCGACGGAAATGTGCTATTTGGGTCCGATATAGTGCAGAACGACACAAACCGGAGCGAAAGCGTGCAAGGGAGTGCGTTTTCAGCGAGAAATGGGTCAAATCGGGCTGTAATTGTTAAACGGTCACTGATATCGTCAAAGTCTCGACGGAGATGTGCTATTTGGGTGCGATATAGAGCAGAACGACACCAACCGGAGCAAAATCGTGCAAAGGAGTGCGTTTTCAGCGAGGAATGGGTCAAATTCGGCTGTAATTGTTAAACCATAACTGATATCGTCAAACTCTCGAAGGAAATGAGCTATTTGGGTCCGATATAGTGCAGAGTGACCCAAACCGGAGCAAAATCGTGCAAGGGAGTGTGTTTTGAGCGAGAAATGCGTAAAATAGGGCTGTAATTGTTAAACCGTCACTGATATCGTCAAACTGTCGAACGAAATGTGCTATTTGGGTACGATGTAGTGCAGAACGACACAAATCGGAGCAAAATTGTACAACGGAGTGCGTTTTCAGCGAGAAATGGGACAAATCGGGCTGTAATTGTTTAACCGTCACTGATATCGTCAAAGTCTCGACGGAAATGTGCTATTTGGGTCCGATATAGTGCAGAACAACACAAACCGGAGCAAAATCGTGCGAGGGAGTGCGTTTTCAGCGAGAGGTGGGTCAAATCGGGCTGTAATTGTTAAACCGTCACTGATATCCGCAAAGTCTCGACGGAAATGTGCTATTTGGGTTCGATATAGTGCAGAACAACACAAAGCGAAGCAAAATCGTGCAAGGGAGTGCGTTTTCAGCGAGAAATGAGTCAAATCGGGCTGTAATTGTTATACCGTCACTGATATCGTCACACTCTCGACGGAAATATGCTATTTGGGTACGACATAGTGCAGAACGACACAAACCGGAACAAAATCGTGCAAGGGAGTGCGTTTTCAGCGAGAAATGTGTCAAATCGGGCTGTAATTGTTGAACCGTCGCTGATATCGTCAAACTCTCGACGGAAATGTGCTATTTGGGTACGATATAGTGCAGAACGACACAAATGAAGCAAAATTGTGCAAGGGAGTGCGTTTTCAGCGAGAATGTGGTCAAATCGGGCTGTAATTGTTAAACCGACACTGATATCGTCAAACTGTCGACGGAAATGTCCTATTTGGTTCCGATATAGTGCAGAACCACACAAACCGGACCAAAATCGGGCAAGGGAGTGCGTTCTCAGCGAGAAATGGGACAAATCGGCCTGTAATTGTTATACCGTCACTGATATCGTCACACTCTCGACGGAAATATGCTATGTGGGTACGACATAGTGCAGAACGACACAAACCGGAACAAAATCGTGCAAGGGAGTGCGTTTTCAGCGAGAAATGGCACAAATCATGCTGTAATTGTTAAACCGACACTGATATCGTCAAACACTCGACGGAAATGTGCTATTTGGGTACGATATAGTGCAGACCGACACAAACCGGAACAAAATCGAGCAAGGGGGTGCGTTTTCAGCGAGAAGTGGCTCAAATCAGGCTGGAATTGTTAAGCCGACACTGATATCGTCAAACTCTCGACGGAAATGTCCTATTTGGGTCCGATATAGTGCAGAACGAGAGAAACCGGAGCAAAATCGTGCAAGCGAGAGCGTTTTCAGCGAGAAATGTGTCAAATCGGGCTGCAATTGTTAAACCGTCACTGATATCGTCAAACTCTCGACGGAAATGTGCTATTTGGGTACGATACAGTGCAGACCGATACAAACCGGAACAAAATCGTGCAAGGGAGTGCGTTTTCAGCGAAAAATGGCTAAAATCAGGCTGTAATTGTTAAACGGTCACTGATATCGTCAAAGTCTCGACGGAAATGTGCTATTTGGGTCCGGTATAGTGCAGAACCACACAAACCGGAGCATAATCGTGCAAGGAAGTGCGTTTTCAGCGAGAAATGGGGCAAATCGGGCTGTAATTGATGAACTGTCGCTGATATCGTCAAACTCTCGACGGGAATGTGCTACTTGGGTCCGAAATACTGCAAAACGACACAAACTGGAAGAAAAATCGTGCAAGGAAGTGCGTTTACAGCGAGACATGGGGCAAATCGGGCTGTAATTGTTAAACCGACACTGATATCGTCAAACTCTCGACGGAAATGTCCTATTTGGGTGCGATATAGTGCATACCGATACAAACCGGAACAAAATCGTGCAAGGGAGTGCGTTTTCAGCGAGAAATGGCACAAATCATGCTGTAATTGTTAAACCGACACTGATATCGTAAAACACTCGACGGAAATGTGCTATTTGGGTACGATATAGTGCAGACCGACACAAACCGGAACAAAATCGAGCAAGGGAGTGCGTTTTCAGCGAGAAGTGGCTCAAATCAGGCTGGAATTGTTAAGCCGACACTGATATCGTCAAACTCTCGACGGAAATGTCCTATTTGGGTCCGATATAGTGCAGAACGAGAGAAACCGGAGCAAAATCGTGCAAGCGAGAGCGTTTTCAGCGAGAAATGTGTCAAATCGGGCTGCAATTGTTAAACCGTCACTGATATCGTCAAACTCTCATCGGAAATGCGCTATTTGGTTCCGGTATAGTGCAGAACAACACAAACCGGAGCAAAATCGTTCAAGGAAGTGCGTTTAGAGCGAGAAATGCGTCAAGTCGGGCTGTAATTGTTGAACCGTCGCTGATATCGTCAAACTCTCGACGAAAATGTCCTATTTGGGTCCGATATAGTGCAGACAGATACAAACCGGAACAAAATCGTGCAAGGGGGTGCGTTTTCAGCGAGAAATGGCACAAGTCAGGCTGTAATTGTTAAACCGACACTGATATCGTCAAACTCTCGACGGAAATGTCCTATTTGGGTCCGATATAGTGCAGAACTACAGAAACCGGAGCAAAATCGTGCAAGGGAGAGCGTTTTCAGCGAGAAATGTGCCAAATCGGGCTGCAATTGTTGAACCGTCACTGACATCGTCAAACTCTGGACGGAAATGTGCTATTTGGGTACGATATAGTGCAGACCGACACAAACCGGAACAAAATCGTGCAAGGGAGTGCGTTTTCAGCGAGAAATGGGTCAAATCGGGCTGTAATTGTTGAACCGTCGCTGATATCGTCAAACTCTCGAAGGAAATGAGCAATTTGGGTCCGAAATGGTGCAAAACGATATAAACCGGAGCAAAATCGTACAAGGGAGTGCGTTTTCTGTGAGAAATGGCTCAAATCAGGCTGTTATTGTTAAACCGTCACTGATATCGTCACACGCTCGACGGAAGTGTGCTATTTGGGTACGATATAGTGCAGAACGACACAAACCGGAGCATAATCGTGCAAGGAAGTGCGTTTTCAGCGAGAAATGTGTCAAACCGGCCTGTAATTGTTGAACCGTCGCTGATATCGTCAAAGTCTCGACGGAGATGTGCTACTTGGGTGCGATATAGTGCAGAACGAGACAAACCGGAGCAAAATCCTTCAAGGAAGTGCGTTTGCAGCGTCAACTGAGACATATCGGGCTGCAATTGTTAAACCGTCACTGATATCGTCACACTATCGACGGAAATGTACTGTTTGGGTACGATATAGTGCAGAACAACACAAACCGGAACAAAATCGTGCAAGGGAGTGCGTTTTCAGCGAGAAATGGGGCAAATCGGGCTGTAATTGTTGAACCGTCGCTGACATCGTCAAACTCTCGGCGGAAATGTGCTATTTGGGTCCATAATAGTGCAAAACGACACAAACCGGAGCAAAATCGCGCAAGGGAGTGCGTTTTCAGCGAGAAATGCGTGAAATCGGGCTGTAATTCTTAAACCGTCACTGATATCTTCAAACTGTCGACGGAAATGTGCTACTTCGGTCCGATATAGTGCAGAACGACACAAACCGGAGCATAATCGTGCAAGAGAGTGCGTTTTCAGCGAGAAATGTGTCAAATTGGACTGTAATTGTTGAACCGTCGCTGATATCGTCAAAGCCTCGACGGAAATGTGCTATTTGGGTGCGATATGGTGCAGAACAACACAAACCGGAGCAAAATCGTGCAAGGAAGTGCGTTTACAGCGAGAAATGGTTCAAATTCGGCTGTAATTGTTGAACCGTCGCTGATATCGTCAAACTCTCGACGGAAATGTGCTATTTGGGTGCGATATAGTGCAGAACAACACAAACCGGAGCAAAATCGTGCAAGGGAGGGCATTTTCAGCTAGAAATGTGTCAAATCGGGCTGTAATTGTTAAACCGTCACTGATATCGTCAAACTCTCGACGGAAATGTGCTATTTGGGTACGATACAGTGCAGACCGATACAAACCGGAACAAAATCGTGCAAGGGAGTGCGTTTTCAGCGAGAAATGTGTCAAATCGGGCTGTAATTGTTAAACCGTCACTGATATCGTCAAACTCTCGACGGAAATGTGCTATTTGGGTACGATACAGTGCAGACCGATACAAACCGGAACAAAATCGTGCAAGGGAGTGGGATTTCCGCGAGAAATGGGTCAAATCTGGCTGTAAATGTTGAACCGTCACTGATATCGTCAAACTGTCGACGGAAATGTGCTATTGAGGTCAGAACGACACAAACCGGAGCAAAATCGTGCAAGGGAGAGCGTTTTCAGCGAGAAATGTGTCAAATCGGGCTGTAGATTTTAAACCGTCACTGATATCGTCAAACTGTCGACGGAAATGTGCTATTTGGGTACGATATAGTGCAGAACGACACAAACCGGAGCATAATCGTGCAAGGGAGTGCGTTTTCAGCGAGAAATGTGTCAAATCGGGCTGTAATTGTTGAACCGTCGCTGATATCGTCAAAGTCTCGACGGAGATGGGCTATTTGGGTGCGATATAGTGCAGAACAACACAAACCGGAGCAAAATCGTGCAAGGGAGTGGGTTTTCCGCAAGAAATGTGTCAAATCGGGCTGTAATTGTTGAGCCGGCGCCGATATCGTCAAAGTCTCGAGGGGAATGTGCTATTTGGGTACGATATAGTGCAGAACCACCCAAACCGGAGCAAATTCGGGCAAGGGAGTGCGTTTACAGCGAGAAATGGGTCAAATCGGGCTGTGATTGTTGAACCGTCGTTGAGATCGTCAAACTCCCGACGGAGATGTGCTGTATGGGTGCGATATAGTGCAGAACGACACAAACCGGAGCAAAATCGTGCAAGGGTGTGCGCTTTCAGCGAGAAATGGGTCAAATCGGGCTGTAATTGTTGAACCGTCGCTGATATCGTCAATGTGTCGACGAAAATGTGCTATTTGGGTCCGATATAGTGCAGAACAACACAAACCGGAGCAAAATCGTGCGAGGGAGTGCGTTTTCAGCGAGAAATGGGTCAAATCTGGCTGTAATTGTTCAACCGTCACTGATGTCGTCAAACTGTCGACGGACATGTGCTATTTGGGTCCGATATAGGTCAGAACGATACAAACCGGAGCAAAATCGTACAAAGGAGTGCGTTTACAGCGACAAATGTTTCAAATCTTGCTGTAATTGTTGAACCGTGGCTGATATCGTCAAACTCTCGACGGAAATGTGCTATTTGGGTCCGATATAGTGCAGAACGAGACAAACCGAAGCTAAATCGTGCAAGGAAGTGCGTTTTCAGCGAGAAATGGGTCAAATCGGGCTGTAATTGTTGAACCGTCGCTGATATCGTCAAACTCTCGACGGAAATGTGCTACTTGTGTCCGCTATAGTACAGAACATCACAAACCGGAGCAAAATCGTTCAAGGAAGTGCGATTACAGCGAGAAATGGGTCAAATCGAGCTGTAATTGTTGATCGTCGCTGATATCGTCAAAGTCTCGACGGAGATGGGCTATTTTGGTGCGATATAGTGCAGAACAACACAAACCGGAGCAAAATCGTGCAAGGGAGAGCGTTTTCAGCGAGAAATGTGCCAAATCGGGCTGTAATTGTTGAGCCGTCACTGATATCGTCAAAGTCTCGACGGAAATGTGCTATCTGGATCCGAGATAGTGCAGAACGCCTCAAACCGGAGCAAAATCGTTCAAGGAAGTGCGTTTTCAGCGAGAAATGGGTCAAATCGGGCTGTAATTGTTGAACCGTCGCTGATATCTTCAAAGTCTCGACGGAGATGTGCTATTTGGGCGCGATATAGTGCAGAACAACACAAACCGGAGCAAAATCGTGCGAGGGAGTGCGTTTTCAGCGAGAAAAGGGTCAAATCTGGCTGTAATTGTTCAACCGTCACTGATATCGTCAAACTGTCGACGGAAATGTGCTATTTGGGTCCGATATAGTGCAGAACGAGACAACCGAAGCTAAATCGTGCAAGGAAGAGCGTTTACAGCGAGAAATGTTTCAAATCGGGCTGTAATTGTTGAGCCGGCGCCGATATCGTCAAAGTCTCGAGGGGAATGTGCTATTTGGGTACGATATAGTGCAGAACGACCCAAACCGGAGCAAATTCGGGCAAGGGTGTGCGCTTTCAGCGAGAAATGGGTCAAATCGGGCTGTAATTGTTGAACCGTCGTTGAGATCGTCAAACTCCCGACGGAGATGTGCTGTATGGGTGCGATATAGTGCAGAACGACACAAACCGGAGCAAAATCGTGCAAGGGTGTGCGCTTTCAGCGAGAAATGGGTCAAATCGGGCTGTAATTGTTGAACCGTCGCTGATATCGTCAATGTGTCGACGAAAATGTGCTATTTGGGTCCGATATAGTGCAGAACAACACAAACCGGAGCAAAATCGTTCAAGGAAGTGCGTTTTCAGCGAGAAATGGGTCAAATCGGGCTGTAATTGTTGAACCGTCGCTGATATCTTCAAACTCTCGACGGGGATGTGCTATTTGGGCGCGATATAGTGCAGAACAACACAAACCGGAGCAAAATCGTGCGAGGGAGTGCGTTTTCTGCGAGAAATGGGTAAAATCTGGCTGTAATTGTTCAACCGTCACTGATATCGTCAAACTGTCGACGGAAATGTGCTATTTGGGTCCGATATAGGTCAGAACGATACAAACCGGAGCATAATCGTACAAAGGAGTGCGTTTACCGCGACAAATGTTTCAAATCGGGCTGTAATTGTTGAACCGTGGCTGATATCGTCAAACTCTCAACGGAAATGTGCTATTTGGGTCCGATATAGTGCAGAACGAGACAAACCGAAGCAAAATCGTGCAAGGAAGTGCGTTTACAGGGAGAAATGGTTCGAATCGGGCTGTAATTGTTGAACCGTCGCTGATATCGTCAAACTCTCGACGGAAATGTGCTATTTGGGTCCGATATAGTGCAGAACGACACAAACCGGAGCAAAATCGTGCAAAGGAGTGCGTTTTCAGCGAGAAATGTGTCAAATTGGGCTGTAATAGTTCAACCGTCACTGATATCATCAACCTCTCGACGGAAATCTGCTATTTGGGTCCGATATAGTGCAGAACAACACAAATCGGAGCAAAATTGTGCCAGGGAGTGCATTTTCTGCGAGAAATGGGTCAAATCGGGCTGTAATTGTTAAACCGTCACTGATATCGTCAAAGTATCGACGGAAATGTGCTATTTGGGTCCGATATAGTGCAGAACAACAGAAACCGGAGCAAAATCGTTCAAGGAAGTGCGTTTACAGCGAGAAATGTGTTAAATCGGGCTGTAATTGTTAAACCGTCACTGATATCGTCAAGCTACCGACGGAAATGTGCTATTTGGGTCCGAAATAGTGCAGAGCGCCACAAACCGGAGCAAAATCGCGCAAGGGAGTGCGTTTTCAGCGATAAATGTGTCAAATCGGGCTGTAATTGTTGATCCGTCGCTGATATCGTCAAACTCTCGACGGAAATGTGCTATTTGGGTACGATATAGTGCAGAACGACACAAACCGAAGCAAAATCGTGCAAGGGAGTACGTTTTCAGCGAGGAATGGTTCAAATCGGGCAGTAATTGTTGAACCGAGGCTGATATCGTCAAACTCTCGACGGAAATGTGCTATTTGGGTCCGAAGTAGAGCCAAACGACCCAAAACCGGAGCAAAATCGTGCAAGGGAGTGCGTTTTCAGCGAGGAATGGTACAAATCGGGGTGTAATTGTCGAACCGTCGCTGATATCGTCAAAGTCTCGACGGAGATGTGCTATTTGGGTGCGATATAGTGCAGAACAACACAAACCGGAGCAAAATCGTGCAAGGGAGAGCGCTTTCCGCGAGAAATGTGTCAAATCGGGCTGTAATTGTTAAACCGTCACTGATATCGCCAAACTCTCGACGGAAATGTGCTGTTTGGGTACGGTACAGTGCAGACCGATACAAACCGGAACAAAATCGTGCAAGGGAGAGCGTTTTCAGCGAGAAATGGGTCAAATCAGGCTGTATTTGTTAAACCGACACTGATATCGTCAAACTCTCGACGGAAATGTCCTTTTTGGGTCCGATATAGTGCAGAACGAGAAAAACCGATGCAAAATCGTGCAAGGAAGTGCGTTTACTGCGAGAATTGGGTCAAATCGGGCTGTAGCTGTTAAACCGACACTGATATCGTCAAACCCTCGACGGAAATGTCCTATTTGTGTCCGACATAGTGCAGAACGACACAAACCGAAGCTAAATCGTGCAAGGAAGTGCGTTTACAGGGAGAAATGGTTCGAATCGGGCTGTAATTGTTAAACCGTCACTGATATCGTCAAAGTATCGGCGGAAATGTGCTATTTGGGTCCGATATAGTGCAGAACGACACAAACCGGAGCAAAATCGTGCAAAGGAAGTGCGTTTACAGCGAGAAATGTGTTAAATCGGGCTGTAATTGTTAAACCGTCACTGATATCGTCAAACTATCGACGGAAATGTGCTATTTGGGTCCGAAATAGTGCAGAGCGCCACAAACCGGAGCAAAAACGTGCAAGGGAGTGCGTTTCAGCGAGAAATGGGTCAAATCTGGCTGTAATTGTTAAACCGTCACTGATGTCGTCAAACTCTCGACGGAAATGTGCTATATGGGGACGATATAGTGCAGAACGTCACAAACCGAAACAAAATCGTGCAAGGGAGTGCGTTTTCAGCGAGGAATGGTTCAAATCGGGGTGTAATTGTTGAACCGTCGCTGATATCGTCAAAGTCTCGACGGAGGTGTGCTATTTGGGTGCGATATAGTGCAGAACAACACAAACCGGAGCAAAATCGTGCAAGGGAGAGCGTTTTCCGCGAGAAATGTGTCAAATCGGGCTGTAATTGCTATACCGTCACTGATATCGCCAAACTCTCGACGGAAATGTGCTATTTATGTACGATATAGTGCAGAACGACACAAACCAAAGCAAAATCGTGCAAGGGAGTGCGTTTTCTGCGAGAAATGGGTCAAATTGGGCTGTAATAGTTCAACCGTCACTGATATCATCAACCTCTCGACGGTAATGTGCTGTTTGGGTCCGATATAGTGCAGAACAACACAAACCGGAGCAAAATCGTGCAAGGGTGTGCGTTTTCAGCGAGAAATGTGTTAAACCGGGCTGTAATATTTAAACCGTCACTGATATCGTCAAACTCGCGACGGAAATGTGCTATTTGGGTACGACACAGTGCAGACCGATACAAACCGGAACAAAATCGAGCAAGGAAGTGCGTTTACAGCGAGTAATGGGTCAAATCGGGCTGTAATTGTTGAACCGTGGCTGATATCGTCGAAGTCTCGACGGAAATGTGCTATTTGGGTCCGATATAGTGCAGAACCACACAAACCGGAGCAAAATCTTGCACCGGAGTGCGTTTTCAGCGAGAAATGGGTCAAATCGGGCTGTAATTGTTAAACCGTCACTGATATCGTCAAACTCGCGACGGAAATGTGCTATTTGGGTACGATACAGTGCAGACCGATACAAACCGGAACAAAATCGAGCAAGGAAGTGCGTTTACAGCGAGAAATGTGTTAAATCGGGCTGGAATTGTTAAACCGTCACTGATATCGTCAAACTCTCGACGGAAATGTGCTATTTGGGTCCGATGTAGTGCAAAACGACCGACACCGGAACAAAATCGTGCAAGGGAGTGCGTTTTGAGCGAGAAATGTGTCAAATTCGGCTGCAATTGTTGAACCGTCGTTCATATCCTCAAACTCTCGACGGAAATGTGCTATTTGGGTCCGACATAGTGCAGAACGACACAAACCGGAGCAAAATCGGGCAAGCGAGTGCGTTTTCAGCGAGAAATGTGTCAAATCGGGCTGCAATTGTTAAACCGTCACTGATATCGTCAAACTCGCGACGGAAATGTGCTATTTGGTACGATATGGTCCAGAACGACACAAACCGAAGCAACATCGTGCAAGGGAGTGCGTTTTCAGCGAGAAATGCGTGAAATCGGGCTGTAATTGTTAAACCGCCACTGATATCGTCAAATTCTCGAAGGAAAAGAGCTATTTGGTTCCGAAATAGTGCAAAACGACACAAACCGGAGCAAAATCGTACAAGGTAGTGCGTTTTTAGCGAGAAATGTGTCAAATCTGGCTGTAATTGTTAAACCGTCACTGATATCGTCAAACTCGCGACGGAAATGTGCTATTTGGGTACGATACAGTGCAGACCGATACAAACCGTAACAAAATCGTGAGAGGTAGTGCGTTTTCAGCGAGAAATGGGTCAAATCATGCTGTAATTGTTAAACGGTCGCTGATATCGTCAAACTCTCGACGCAAATGTGCTATTTGGGTCCGATATAGTCCAGAACGACACAAGCCGGTGCAAAATCGTGCTAGGGAGTGCGTTTTGAGCGAGAAGTGGGTCAAATCCGGCTGTAATTGTTAAACCGTCACTGATATCGTCAAACTCTCGACGGAAATGTGCTATTTGGGTACGATATAGTGCAGAACGACACAAACCGGAGCAACATCGTGCAAGGGAGTGCGATTTCCACGAGAATTGTGTCAAATCGGGCTGTAAATGTTGAACCGTCACTGATATCGTCAAACTGTCGACGGAAATGTGCTATTTGGGTCCGATATAGGCCAGAACGACACAAACCGGAGCAAAATCGTACAAGGGAGTGCGTTTTCAGCGAGAAATGGGACAAATCGGGCTGTAATTGTTAAACCGCCACTGATATCGTCAAAGTCTCGACGGAAATGTGCTATTTGGTCCCATATAGTGCAGAACAACACAAACCGGAGCAAAATCGTTCAAGAAAGTGCGTTTACAGCGAGAAATGTGTTAAATCGGGCTGTAATTGTTAAACCGTCACTGATATCGTCAAACTCTCCACGGAAATGTGCTATTTGGGTACGATACAGTGCAGACCGATACAAACGGGAACAAAATCGTGCAAGGGAGTGCGTTTTCAGCGAGGAATGGGTCAAATCGGGCTGTAATTGTTGAACCGTGGCTGATATCGTCAAAGTCTCGACGGAAATGTGCTATTTGGGTCCGATATAGTGCAGAACCACACAAACCGGAGCAAAATCGTACAAGGAAGTGCGTTTTTAGCGAGAAATGTGTCAAATCGGGCTGATATTGTTAAACCGTCACTGATATCGTCAAACTCTCGACGGA
>NW_027478295.1:32500-34901 GCF_051020975.1 Osmia lignaria lignaria | reverse complement strand
AATATTTCAAAGTCCCAGCGGCGTATTGCTTCGCCTCTTAGAACCGATTAGTCGAAAATTTTAACAATCATATTTTTTGCATTCTGTACCGTGGATCCATCGTTAAACGCTATTAAACTAACGTCTGTGATGGTATAAATGCAGATTTTCGCTCCGTTTAGCCAAAATAACGAACTTCAGGTGCGCTCCGAAATATTTCAAAGTCCCAGCGGCGTATTGCTTCGCCTCTTAGAACCGATTAGTCGAAAATTTTAACAATCATATTTTTGCATTCTGTACCGTGGATCGATCGTTAAACGCTATTGAACTAACGTCCGTGATGGTATAAATGCAGATTTTCGCTCCGTTTAGCCAAAATAACGAACTTTAGATGCGCTCCGAAATATTTCAAAGTCCCAGCGGCGTATTGCTTCGCCTCTTAGAACCGATTAGTCGAAAATTTTAACAATCATATTTTTGCATTCTGTACCGTGGATCGATCGTTAAACGCTATTGAACTAACGTCCGTGATGGTATAAATGCAGATTTTCGCTCCGTTTAGCCAAAATAACGAACTTTAGGTGCGCTCCGAAATATTTCAAAGTCCCAGCGGCGTATTGCTTCGCCTCTTAGAACCGATTAGTCGAAAATTTTAACAATCATATTTTTGCATTCTGTACCGTGGATCGATCGTTAAACGCTATTGAACTAACGTCCGTGATGGTATAAATGCAGATTTTCGCTCCGTTTAGCCAAAATAACGAACTTTAGGTGCGCTCCGAAATATTTCAAAGTCCCAGCGGCGTATTGCTTCGCCTCTTAGAACCGATTAGTCGAAAATTTTAACAATCATATTTTTGCATTCTGTACCGTGGATCCATCGTTAAACGCTATTAAACTAACGTCCGTGATGGTATAAATGCAGATTTTCGCTCCGTTTAGCCAAAATAACGAACTTTAGGTGCGCTCCGAAATATTTCAAAGTCCCAGCGGCGTATTGCTTCGCCTCTTAGAACCGATTAGTCGAAAATTTTAACAATCATATTTTTGCATTCTGTACCGTGGATCCATCGTTAAACGCTATTAAACTAACGTCCGTGATGGTATAAATGCAGATTTTCGCTCCGTTTAGCCAAAATAACGAACTTTAGGTGCGCTCCGAAATATTTCAAAGTCCCAGCGGCGTATTGCTTCGCCTCTTAGAACCGATTAGTCGAAAATTTTAACAATCATATTTTTGCATTCTGTACCGTGGATCGATCGTTAAACGCTATTGAACTAACGTCCGTGATGGTATAAATGCAGATTTTCGCTCCGTTTAGCCAAAATAACGAACTTTAGGTGCGCTCCGAAATATTTCAAAGTCCCAGCGGCGTATTGCTTCGCCTCTTAGAACCGATTAGTCGAAAATTTTAACAATCATATTTTTGCATTCTGTACCGTGGATCCATCGTTAAACGCTATTAAACTAACGTCCGTGATGGTATAAATGCAGATTTTCGCTCCGTTTAGCCAAAATAACGAACTTTAGGTGCGCTCCGAAATATTTCAAAGTCCCAGCGGCGTATTGCTTCGCCTCTTAGAACCGATTAGTCGAAAATTTTAACAATCATATTTTTTGCATTCTGTACCGTGGATCCATCGTTAAACGCTATTAAACTAACGTCCGTGATGGTATAAATGCAGATTTTCGCTCCGTTTAGCCAAAATAACGAACTTTAGGTGCGCTCCGAAATATTTCAAAGTCCCAGCGGCGTATTGCTTCGCCTCTTAGAACCGATTAGTCGAAAATTTTAACAATCATATTTTTGCATTCTGTACCGTGGATCCATCGTTAAACGCTATTAAACTAACGTCCGTGATGGTATAAATGCAGATTTTCGCTCCGTTTAGCCAAAATAACGAACTTTAGGTGCGCTCCGAAATATTTCAAAGTCCCAGCGGCGTATTGCTTCGCCTCTTAGAACCGATTAGTCGAAAATTTTTAACAATCATATTTTTGCATTCTGTACCGTGGATCGATCGTTAAACGCTATTGAACTAACGTCCGTGATGGTATAAATGCAGATTTTCGCTCCGTTTAGCCAAAATAACGAACTTTAGGTGCGCTCCGAAATATTTCAAAGTCCCAGCGGCGTATTGCTTCGCCTCTTAGAACCGATTAGTCGAAAATTTTAACAATCATATTTTTGCATTCTGTACCGTGGATCCATCGTTAAACGCTATTAAACTAACGTCCGTGATGGTATAAATGCAGATTTTCGCTCCGTTTAGCCAAAATAACGAACTTTAGGTGCGCTCCGAAATATTTCAAAGTCCCAGCGGCGTATTGCTTCGCCTCTTAGAACCGATTAGTCGAAAATTTTAACAATCATATTTTTGCATTCTGTACCGTGGATCGATCGTTAAACGCTATTGAACT
>NW_027478295.1:22500-25000 GCF_051020975.1 Osmia lignaria lignaria | reverse complement strand
TTTCGACGCTTTTTAACCATTTAACTTGTTTAGCGAAGCTAAACGCACAGACAGACAAAAAAAAAAGGAACAGCATCGCGCGTCAAACAGCGACGACCCATCTGAAGCGATCTTTCATTTATACACCGTTTGTAAACAGAGAGATGTATAAAGCGCGGGGAATCATTCGAAACCCTGGGGCTATTCGAGCTTGCATTTCAGCAAATTATCATCTCAAACATTTCACTCGTTTGCTTTTTCTAAATTTATAGGAGAGCTTCTTTCGTTTATTTTTGACACACCTTTCGTAAATATCGTTTCTGGCAACGTCGGGAGCGTGGATTTCTACAAGTGAACAATCGCGCCGATCCGATAACTTCCAGCAGGATGGAGAATCTTTATAGATTATCTTCCGAGAACTCGGTGCTTTCACGGGCGGTCGTTTATAAATTTTAACGAACGACTCGCGCGCCGTGACGCACTTGCGCTAGTTCGAAGAGATATTTCGAAATTTGTTTCTCTCCTTTAACGGCCTGCATTTAGTGTATCGGTTGCGATTTTCGTCACATCGTTTCCACGACAAACGCCGACGAACTGCCCAACTATCGCTCGTACGTTGCGACTCTTTCTTTGTTTATCGTTCATTCATTCTTTCAATTTCGTTCGATAATCCCGCTCCGAAACGTTCTACTTTCGTTGAACGACGGCGAGATGTTTAGAAAGAAATGAATTACTCTTTTTTCGAGAAGCAAACGCAAGCAGTCTTTTGTTAAGAAAACGACCCTCAGCCAGGCGTGGTCCAGGAATTGTATCCGTGGACCGCAATGTGCGTTCGAAATGTCGATGTTCATGTGTCCTGCAGTTCACACGTTGACGCGCAATTAGCTGCGTTCTTCATCGACCCACGAGCCAAGTGATCCACCGTTCAGGGTAATCGTAAAATTTTGTATTTCAAACTCTTTAGATCTTTAGAGTGTTATTTTCATTATTAACACGCATCACATTCGATACCCACATCACTCTCCCACCCGGCGCGTGCGGGAGAGCGAATTCGGGCGTCGCCAACGTATTTGTTTGTTTGTTCGATCGTTGACGACACGATCGCGTCCAAGGACGGAAACCGTCGGAGAAACGCCCAGTGGCACGCTCCTCTCGACGGTCGGGCGTAAAGTACATTTAAAAACCTTGAAAAGTACGAACGCACACAAGGAATGCGAGCGCGCGTCCTGTCGCTGAATCGTGGGTTGCGAGATTCGAACAGACACACGGCCGGCGACGATCGGTCTAACTAATGGACACATAGTTTTTCAAAGACTCGCTATCGTCGCTTCTCAGCCGGTCCGTAAACAACACACATCGATCAGGCGGACGCACGAATCTTACCACGGTGCGTGTTTCGTAGATTCCAGGTTACCCGCAAGTACCTCTCTCTCCCTCTCGAAAGAGGAATCTCGATCCGTCCTTTTTGGACAATGGAGAAATCTTTTTATCGCAACACGGATGGCAAAGAAACAACCAAAGCGTAGGAGCGTGGGGACGAGAGCGACGAAAAGAACGTCGCGAAAACAAAGTTTCGACGGTTGCTCGTTCTAATACATCGTAGTTTCAACTCTCTCAGTTTTAACCACTCCTAGACGCTTCGTAAACTTTTAACAATTCTTCGCCTCCGCGAGTTTCATTTCGAATAGAGCGAACGCAACACGGACCAAAAAAACTCCGGTGATGCCAGATCATTTAGCAAAGATCAGACGGCGGGTCATCTGTATTCCTTTTCTCTCTTTTTTATATCTTTCCATTTAACTAGGGTGTCGCAACGACGGGTACATTTATATATTTATATATATTGTATTTCAATTTTAATGATCCTTCACTTTCGGTTTGTAATAATATGATCCTTCTTTCATTTCGATCCTTCATATTGTAGGTTAACCAACAGAAGTTTGTTTTTTTACGACTTGTATTTTTGTGGTTTGTTTGTTTGTTTCTTACGACTTGTTTGTACCCGATCAAGTAGACGACGACCCATAAGTATAAGTTAGAGAGATAAAGGTCGAGAGACCTCACGCAAGCGTCTTTTACTTCCATTCACATCAGCCAGAGAGAAATGGTCCGGCGTCGTGCTCTTTGGCGCCGTTGGTCGCACAGTTTTTTTGCCGGCGGTTCCGAACGGACGGGAGAAACGCGATGAGTAATCAAAGCGACCTCCGCACGTAACCGTGTCGGTGTAATTTTACCGCATCGCAGCGTTTTGGTATTTGTTTCTTATTGGCTCGAACCCGAGATTTATGTGTTTTGTGTCATGTATATGGTATTATTTATTATATCTTTCTCGTTTTGTATAATTTTTGGTCCGAGCTCAATAAACTTTTATATCGCTTTATCAATGATCCATTCAGTTAGGTTTTCTCTTGTATTTTTAATTTGTTAATGATCCTTCCGCAGGTTCACCTACGGAAACCTTGTTACGACTTTTACTTCCTCTAAATAATCAAGTTTGGTCATCTTCCCGGTAACATCGGCA